>NW_026591779.1:0-3848 GCF_907164565.1 Psammomys obesus
ATGGTGACGGGAAATCAGGTAGGCAATATCCTCTCTCTCTCTCTCTCTCCTGTCAACAGAAACAAAGAAATGGAACACCCATCCACTCACCAAAGACAAAATCTTATGTCAGCATCTAGGACTTCAAGCACTTTGCCCAGATGCCTATATACCAGCATACAAACAATCATTACCAGTCAAGACAATGTTTCCACCAGATCCCAGAGACCCTATGATATAGGCCCTGAGAAATTTAATATAGCTGAAGCAGAAGATAAGGACTTCAAAATATCTATTATGAATATGTTCAAGCTCTTTAGAAAAGAAATAAATCCACTAATGAAATCTATGAAAATACAAATAGTGGAAGAAAACAGTTCAAGACATGAAAATGGAAATAGAATCAATAAACACATGAACTGAGGGAAAACTGGAAATGAAAAATTTAGGATCCTGAACAAGAATCTCAGAGAGGTAAGAATACAAGAGGCAAGAATACAAAAGATAGAAGAGAGATTCTTGGGCACTGAGGACAAGATCAAATAAATGGATACTTTGGTCAAAGAAAATGTTGAATCTAATAACATTCAGACACAAAACATCCAAGAAATCATGAACAACATGAAAAAAATGCAAATCTACAAATAATAGGAACAAAGAAAGGAGAAGAAACCTAGGTCAAAAGCAAAGAAAATAGTTTCAACAAAATCATAGAAAAAAAATTTCTTTTACCTAAAGAAATTGAGGTCTATCAAGGTACAAGACACATATGGAACATCAAATAGACTAGGGACAAAAAAGAAATTTCCAACAGCACATATTAATCAATGCACAAAATGGATAGAACAAAGACACAAATAGAAAGGGAAGAAGTTGAAGTACATTTTTGCAGATAATATACATAATTATTTTTGCAGGTAATATGTATATATATATGACCCTAAAAATAAAACTAGGAAATCTCTACAACTGATAAACACTTTCAGCAAAGTAGCTAGATACAAAACCAACTCACAAAAATTAACAGTCCCTACATATACAAACAACAAACGAACTGAGAAAGAAATCAGGGAAATATCTTTCCTAGTAGCCTCAAATAATAAAAAAATATCTTGTGGTAATTCTAATCAAGCAAGGGAAAGACTTGTATTGTAAAAAACTTTAAGACATCAGGGAAACACTCCGAAAAAGATAAGAGAAGGTAAAGAGATCTGTGCTCACAGATTAGTAGGATTGACATAGTAAAAATGGCAATCCTATCCTAAAGCAACCCTATCCTAAAGCAACCCACATCTTCAATGCAATACGCAGCAAAATTCCAAAACACTTCTTGAAAGGACACTTTTCAGCTACACATCAAAACATAAAAATCCAGGATAGCTCTAACACACTTGAATACTCATCACTTTCCATCTCAATTTGAACTAGAGAGCTATAATAAGAAAAACAGCATGTTATTGGAATACAACCAGACACATTTACAATTGGATTGAATTGAAGACTGAGACATAAGTAGTTCACACACCTATAGACACTTGTTTGTTGACAAAGAAATAAAAAAATAAGCTGTGGAAAAAAAGACTGCATTTTTAAATTTTTATATATTTATTTATTTATTACCTTGAGGTCTATCAAGGTACAAGACACATACACAGTTTATTCACTTTGTAGCCCACCTGTAGCTTCTTCCTTTTCCCCTCCCAATACCATCCTCCCTCCCTCTTCTTCTCCCATGCCTCTCCCCCAGTCCACTGATAGGGGAGGTCCTTCTCCCCTTCAATCTGACCCTATCTTATCTGGTCTCATCAGGACTAGCTGCATTGTCTTCCTCTGTGGCCTTGTAAGGCTACTATCCATTCAGGAGGGAGGTGATCAAAGAGCCAGCCACTGAGTTCATGTCAGAGACACTCTCTGTTCCCCTTACTAGGCAACCCACTTGGAGATTAAGCTGGCATGGGCTACATCTGTGCAGGGGTTCTAGGTTATATCCCTGCATGGTCCTTGGTTGGAGTAGCAGTCTTAGAAAAGACCCCCAGATTTTTTGGCTCTGTTGCTCTCCTTGTGGAGCTCCTGTCCCCTCCAGGTCTTTCTATGAGGGTTGAGCATCTTACCCAGGGTCCTCCTTCTTGATTAGCTTCTTTAGGTGTACATGTTTTAGTATGATTATCCTACATTATATGTCTAATATCTATTTATAAGTGATTATATACCATGTGTGTCTTTCTGCTTTGGAGAAACCTCACTCAGGATGATATTTTCTAGAACCCTCCTCCATTGCTGATGGGAACATAAACTTGTACAACAACTTTGAAAATCAATCTGGTGCTTTTTCAGACAGTTAGGAAGAATGCTACCTCAAGACCCAGACATACCACTTCTAGGCATATATCAAAAGATGCTCAAGTATACAACAAAGACATTTGCTCAGCAGCTTTATTCATAACAGTCAGAAGCTGGAAACAACCCAGATATCCCTCAGCTGAGGAATGGATACAGAAATTGTGGTAAATTTACACAATGTTATACTACTCAGCAATTAAAAACAAGGAAAGCATGAAATTTGCCTGCAAGTGGTGGGAACCAGAAAAGACAGCATTTTAACAAATGGCACTGGTCAAAGTAGATGGCTACATGTAGAAGAATGCGAATAGATCCATACTTCTCACTCATCACAAAACTTAACTTCAAGTGAATCAAGTATCGCAACATAGGCTCAGATACGCTGAGTCTGTTAGAGAGAGTGAGAAATAGTCTTGAACTCATTAGGACAGGAAAAGACTTTCTGAACACCAGTAACATAGGCATGAAGAACAATAAATAATAAACGTGAACTTATGTATCATAAAGTTCTGCGTAACAAAAAACACTATCATTTGGGGAAATATTTTTAACTTTACATATTTGATAGAGAGCTAATATCTGAAATATATAAAAATTCAAAAAGCTAGAAATAAAAAACCAAATAACCCAATTAAAAATGGGCTAAAGAACTAAACAGAATTCTCAAGTGGCTGTGAAACACTTAAAGAAATGTTCACCATCCTTAGTCAAAAGAGGCAAACCCAAACTGCATTGATATGTCATCTTACACTCATCAATTACACTTATCAATGAAATACATGACAGCTCATGCTGGGAGGATATGGAGTAAGAGGCACATACATCCATTGTTGGTGGGAGCGCAAACTTGTACGGTCACTGAAGAAATCTGTGGGTGGTTTCTCAGGAAGCTGAGATAGGTCTACCTTGAGATCTAGCTCTACTACTTTTGAGCACATACCCAAAGGATGCTTTATCCTAATGCAGACACACTTGCTCAATCATGCTAATTGCATCTCTACTCATAGTATTCAGAAACTGGAGACATTATAGATATTTTTCAATGAATAAATGGATAAAGAAAACATTGTACATCTCTGTGATGGAATATTATTACTTAGGCATCTAAAGATATGAAATCATGAAATTCACAGGTAAATAAGTGGTTGGAGCTAGGAAAAAAATCATTCTGGGCAATGTAACCCAGAACCAGAAAGACAAGTATGGCCTTTAGTGAATTCTATGTGTGTGTTAGCTTTCAAGCTTTCAATAAGAAAGCTACGATCCATAGAACCACAGAGATTAGGTAGAGAATAAGGTGCTAGTAGGGAGGGATGGATCTCTCTAGAGAGGGAAAATAAAATATGTAGCTATGGATGGACATGTTCTGTAGGGGGAGGATCAAAAGTGGAAGGGGAGTGAAGAGGGGCCAGTGGAGGAAATACAGGCATGGCTAAAACCAAGGCACATGTCACAGTCAGATGGAAAACTAATAGAGTAGGAGATTCATATATATATATATATATATATATATATATATATATATATAT
>NW_026591780.1:0-1093 GCF_907164565.1 Psammomys obesus
TGCAACCTTTCTATCTGTCTTTTTCATCCCTCACAATCTCAATTTTTTCTTAGGATTTGTCTTTTATGGTACTCAGTCTTTCCTGTGTACAACTGTTTATTCTATCCCTCATCCAAGTTCTGGTGGAGACTGCTGATTCTTGTCTTAATGCCCAGTTGAATTCATTGCTTGGTTATGTCATTTTGTTGTTCATCTCTTTACTTTCTAAAGTATTCATCTGCCACTTTATCTCTCTGAGAAACTCTGAGTTAGGTTGTTCGTTATTTATGATACTGTGAAGGACTCATTAGGCTTTTTCATATTCCTGTTATTCAGTTGATGCTATAATTGGTACATATGTTCATTTGAACATCAATTTTGGGATTAAGATGGTCCTTTGCTGAAAAGTACCTTCATGAAATGTCAATACATATTTCCTCTCTGAGCAGAAAACAAACATACTAGCTTATGGTTCTGGTAGTTGTATTGTTATGGAGTACTTAAATAGAAAAAAAAGGATGTCTACTTTATTCTGGAAATAAAGAACTCTTAGGAATGCTTTCACAAGCTATAGAAACCATAGTTCTGTAGCCCACTGCAGCCAGAGAGAGCAGGAATCCCAACATAGTAGAAAGAAAAGAACCCATCCTCAGAGATAAATAAAAGACAGAAAAGACTGAATTGTTAATTGACAGAAGTCTTAAAATAGGTCCTGTTTGACCTATGACAGGTGGATCAAGTCTCAACTCCTTGACATTTAAATTATAGTTGTTTAAAGTTTACACAAAAATATACAAGTTTTAAATATATTAACATGACCTCAATCTACTACACTGAAATTCTCACTGTAGGAAAAGCAGGTACCAATTGTCTGTAAACAGTTGGAGTAGAGTGATGTTTTACAGATAAGCTGGGCACCAAGAAAGGATGGTTCTGGGATAAAAACCAAACAGCCTTTCCTCTCTCTGAATATGTAATTACAGATAAGATTTCAGCACAATGAGAAGCACTGAAGTATATCTTCAGCAGGTATGAAAGGACATTATAAAGTTTGATCTTGTAACTATGAGAAGACTAGACATTGCTTTCACCTGGTGGTTTTCATAGCATATCA
>NW_026591781.1:0-1833 GCF_907164565.1 Psammomys obesus
AAAATGGGGCAAGTTATCATACAGGCCCAAGATGTCTATGTGATGTCATTCTTGTCTTTTAGATTGGCAAAATCCAGGAGTGTGCTGGGTTATTACATTCTAAAATGATTTTATTCATCAGCTATAGGAGATATATAGATACAGATATAGATATAGATACAAATATAGATACAGATATAGATATAGCTATCAACTTAATTGTAGAGGTGTCCAAGAAATGGCTACTCAGAGTGCTATAGGTAGCCTGGGCTATAGTAATGAGCCTCTCAAACTACAACATTGCAATCTCTCCACATCAATGAAGTTTTTATAACCAGTCTTTGCAGACACAGCTCTTTCCACGAGTTCTCATTGATACATGTATACATTCCTACAGTTCAATATTTAGTATGGGATAATCCTTAAGGAAGACAAATTCTCTTCTTGATTGTTGCTAATTGCCTGCTTTTGCCCAATAGATTCTCTCTTAACATAACATCTAGCCACAGATGTCAGATTAATATAGTACAACCAAATGGAATTTCTTCCTGGTGATGGCAAGTCAGAAGGCAGAATCATTCCTTCAGTAGAACCCAGTGGACTTCAGGCTCATGATTTCTGTTAAGCTCCATCTATTAGGGTCACCTAGACTCTTATGTACCACAGGTTTTGAAAAAAGCTTCTGAGGACCCATTTGCAAGCACGAAGGCCATGAGTGACTCTGTTCAACCCACCTACCTGTAACAAAGTTCCACTTTCTCCCATTGTGAGCACTTTTGTACTGGCTTAATGTACTTGGAATTTTCCTCTCTATTATATGCTACTTTTACTTATTTTTTCCCCTGCCTTATCCAGGAAACTCTACTCATTCATTTAATCTGCAAGCTTAGAGAAACACCTCTCCTTTACTAATTTTTTTACTACTTTTTGAATTTTTGTAAAGATTTATTCATTTTTAAATTATGTTTACAAGTGTTTTGCCTACATGTTTGTGTGTGTACCACTTGTGTGCATGTCCACTGCAAAAAACAGAGGAGGAGATGGATCCCCTAGAACAGGTGTTACACATTATTGGAACCTAAAACTGGCTACTGTGACTTGAATCAGGGTCGTTCACAAAAGCAGCAATAGTCATAACATCTCAGTCATTTTTCAAGCTCCAAGAACACTATTTTTCACATGTCTATTTATTTTTATTTCATGTACTTGAGAGCTTACCTTCTGCCTGATACTCAAAGATGCCAGAAAGGATCATATGAACTGGAGCTACACATTTTTCGTAGGACACCCTGTGGGTAATGAGAACTGATGCTAGATTTTATTCAAAGTGGTCTTTCTGTAGAGAGATGCCCAGGCATCTGTCTATATTACAAAAAGATACTTTAACACTAGGAGTGCATATAAACTTGTTAGGATTTTCATAAGTGACTATGAAATTGAATTATTACAAAATAAAAGGTTATGAAGCTCTTACTTATATTTCTAGTGAACATATTAGTGACTCTTCCATAACCCAGTGTTTCCATGAACCGAATACATAAGCACCTATGTATTCAGTAGTCATAGGATACAAACAAGTGACAATTTATGCACACAATGTACACAAAAAATATTAGAAACAGTTAAACTTCTGAGAGTTTAGGAGACATTTCATGACGTTCTTGAGTTGTCATGAGCTTATTTACACAAGATTTACATGACACAGGATAAGTCAAGGGCTAGGAATCTAGGTTCCTATATTTAATAAAGACTTTCTGAAAAAATTGTACTGACTATACACATCATTCTGTTCCTCTGGTTTAGATTAAAATGGAGAAACTATCAGTATTTGCTGACCTTATACTTTGCCATTGA
>NW_026591782.1:0-1343 GCF_907164565.1 Psammomys obesus
CCATGCATTCATTTACCAGGAGACAGATTTGTTTGATAACTGGTAGAAATGACTGACAAGCAAGTTCTTTTATGTGAAAGAACCATAAAATGTAAACTGTTAGGTATTACTAGGTATCAGTTTGAATTTCATTTAAATCTAATTTTGTGAGATTAGATTTTTCAGTGTGAAGCCAGCAAGGTAATGCCTTTTTCAGCAGGGAATCTAAGTATCGGTAAAAAAAAGAACAAGGCCTGACTTTCATGCATGGTATGAACTGACCATGCAGCCACAGCCTTATTCAGAGGAGCTGCCGAAAGGTTCATTACCTCTGATAAACTTCTATAGTGACAACCTGCTTCAAATATAACAAGAGATCGAGAGGGGTAAATTTGAGCAAGAAGTACAATCCAAATGGTCTCTATATTAATCAAAATGACAGAGACTGACTGGATACCTGGGCAGCCAGTCTGGGGTCCTCCATGGCGTTCTCAAACACTTTGTAGGGAGCAGAGGTTGACAGTCTTTGGATGCCACACAAATCAACATTGTCTTCAGCTACCACACAAGGCATCAACGAGCTTCCAAACATCACACTTGTGAGGCCTGAGAGATTTTTTTATGGTGCAGGAACTTGGAAAAGTAACCTACCTTGGCCAGACAGAGTAGATCATTTAACTCAACAGTGTCCAAATGTTGGGCAGAGACTTATTGTTGGGTAAAGCATGTGGCAATTCATGGTTCAGTTGTCAGCATTACCACAGTTGAAATACGATCAAAGGAAAGGCCATTTCTGCCTATGTTATCTACTGACTAAAGATGTCTGGCAAAGAAATGGTTTTCATTACATTCCTTAAATCCATACTTAGCAGAACTCTCTGAGGGCTTTGAGGGAGAGCATCTAACTTATTACCATATTTCTCACTTGAATATTTTTTGTTAATTAATTCAATTTACATCTTGGTCATAGGACCCACCCTCTTCTCCCAATCCTATTCTCTCTCCCATGTCCTCCTCCACTATTCTGCCCCCTACCTACACACCCCAGCCCCTGGAGTCTTATTATGACTGAGTTTGCATGCCTCCCCTGTGGTCTGTTAGGGCAGTTCCATTAGGGGAAAGTTATCAACAAACAGAAAATATAGTCTATGTCCACTCCACTAACTAGTGGGCCCACATGAAGCCTAATCAACACATCAGCTATTTATATGTAGACGACCTAGGTTGAGAGCAT
This sequence comes from Psammomys obesus, assembly GCF_907164565.1. Lineage (NCBI taxonomy): Eukaryota > Metazoa > Chordata > Mammalia > Rodentia > Muridae > Psammomys > Psammomys obesus. The sequence continues at coordinate 1,214 of NW_026591782.1, forward strand.
GCATTGTCCTTGGTGGGTACTTGAGACTCTGTAGGACCCTCTGGGACCCAGTTGATTGGCCCTGATGATCTTCTTGTGGAGTTGCTGCCACACAAATATAAATAAGTATACAGATAGAACCAAATGAATC
>NW_026591783.1:0-1343 GCF_907164565.1 Psammomys obesus
CCATGCATTCATTTACCAGGAGACAGATTTGTTTGATAACTGGTAGAAATGACTGACAAGCAAGTTCTTTTATGTGAAAGAACCATAAAATGTAAACTGTTAGGTATTACTAGGTATCAGTTTGAATTTCATTTAAATCTAATTTTGTGAGATTAGATTTTTCAGTGTGAAGCCAGCAAGGTAATGCCTTTTTCAGCAGGGAATCTAAGTATCGGTAAAAAAAAGAACAAGGCCTGACTTTCATGCATGGTATGAACTGACCATGCAGCCACAGCCTTATTCAGAGGAGCTGCCGAAAGGTTCATTACCTCTGATAAACTTCTATAGTGACAACCTGCTTCAAATATAACAAGAGATCGAGAGGGGTAAATTTGAGCAAGAAGTACAATCCAAATGGTCTCTATATTAATCAAAATGACAGAGACTGACTGGATACCTGGGCAGCCAGTCTGGGGTCCTCCATGGCGTTCTCAAACACTTTGTAGGGAGCAGAGGTTGACAGTCTTTGGATGCCACACAAATCAACATTGTCTTCAGCTACCACACAAGGCATCAACGAGCTTCCAAACATCACACTTGTGAGGCCTGAGAGATTTTTTTATGGTGCAGGAACTTGGAAAAGTAACCTACCTTGGCCAGACAGAGTAGATCATTTAACTCAACAGTGTCCAAATGTTGGGCAGAGACTTATTGTTGGGTAAAGCATGTGGCAATTCATGGTTCAGTTGTCAGCATTACCACAGTTGAAATACGATCAAAGGAAAGGCCATTTCTGCCTATGTTATCTACTGACTAAAGATGTCTGGCAAAGAAATGGTTTTCATTACATTCCTTAAATCCATACTTAGCAGAACTCTCTGAGGGCTTTGAGGGAGAGCATCTAACTTATTACCATATTTCTCACTTGAATATTTTTTGTTAATTAATTCAATTTACATCTTGGTCATAGGACCCACCCTCTTCTCCCAATCCTATTCTCTCTCCCATGTCCTCCTCCACTATTCTGCCCCCTACCTACACACCCCAGCCCCTGGAGTCTTATTATGACTGAGTTTGCATGCCTCCCCTGTGGTCTGTTAGGGCAGTTCCATTAGGGGAAAGTTATCAACAAACAGAAAATATAGTCTATGTCCACTCCACTAACTAGTGGGCCCACATGAAGCCTAATCAACACATCAGCTATTTATATGTAGACGACCTAGGTTGAGAGCATGCATTGTCCTTGGTGGGTACTTGAGACTCTGTAGGACCCTCTGGGACCCAGTTGATTGGCCCTGATGATCTTCTTGTGGAGTTGCTGCCACACAAATATAAATAAGTATACAGATAGAACCAAATGAATC
>NW_026591784.1:0-3951 GCF_907164565.1 Psammomys obesus
CCAACATATCTTTAAATGCTGCAATTTCTGTATGTAGCTGCTTTTTTTGCTCATATTAATACAGGAAAAAAAGGTCTTACTGCCTTGTTGTTGTAAATATAAGAAATCAGTGTTGGGCTATATAATACTTATTATTAGCCCTCAGATTATTACAGAGGTATTATTTAACCCACTATCACAGATAATAGGACATAGACACCTGTTTGGGCTGGGCAGACATTCCTACCTACGCTGTCCGAATCGCCTCACCATCCATCTCCCAGCCCCCATCAATGCCGTCCTCCTTGATCCTCCTATCTTCCATCCATAATATTCAACAGATATTTATTTATGAGCTATACAGTGTTCTACATCCATGTGTGCCTGCATACCAGAAGAGGGCACCATATACAACTATAGATGGTTATGAGCTGCCATGTGGTTACTGGGAATTGAACTCGGGACCTTTGGAAGAACAGCTAGTGCTCTTAACCTCTGAGCCATCTATCTAGCCCCCCCCCCCTCCATAATCTTATATTGCTTTTATTCTTCATCTGGGCCTTTTCACGCCATTACTGGAGTCCTTCCTCCTGGATAACCCATCATGTCATCCTACTTCCTCTCTTCCTCTCCATCTGTCCTGTAATTCTTTCTGCCCTCTCCAAGCCCAGGTACCCTAGCCATTCCTACTTCATTCTGCCCTGCCCAGGTATAGGCCATTTAATTAGCCAATCTGGTAGGTTTACACAAGATGGATAGATATACCCAGATCTTGAGGGCCAGTCACACACATCAGACCAATCTCCAACACTGGCTAAATTCTGTTATCACTACCATAAAGCTGAAACCCCTAAAAAAAAAATACTGAGATTAAGAGGTCTTTTCAGGATAATAATAAAAATGATGATCATCAATTTTATTTTTAAAGACTTTAGGAGCCAAGTGTGGTGGCGCACGCCTGTAATCCCGACACTTTGGAAGGCAGAGACAGGTCAATCTCTATGAGTGTGATGCCAGCCTATTCTACACAGTGAGTTCCAGAACAGCCAGAGCTGCACAGCAAGACCCTGTCTCAAAAAAAATCAATCGATAAATAACCCCACAAATATCTAACATATGTCACTTGATACAAATTCAAATATAAATTCTTCCAGATGCTATTGGATGTTCATAAGACTTTATATAACTTAACTTAAACATTTAATTCAAAAACACCATTTGTAGCAAAGGACATAAAGATTTCAAAGTAAATACCAATCTAGAGAAACAAGCAAACATATCTGACCTTTTCCAGTGGCTTTCCCAGAGAGTGTCCAATCAGTTTCCAGTCATTCAAGACTTCTTCGACTTTGGAAATAAACCTGAGGAAGGAAAACTTTCTAAATACATAATCATACATTTTTCTCTACTACTCTATGATTTCTTTAAAAAGACATCTCCTTATATCCTAACATTTTACAACTTTAATACTGTGACCCTAACTTAGAATAAAACAGAAACAATACTGTTTAGCTCAAGAATTCTTGAATTCTGAATTTAAATAAATTTTTATTCTTTTAAATCTATTCACCCGAAAAAGCATTCTTTCCACAAAACAGAATCAAAAAACAAATCCTCCTTTAATATGATTCAATAAATTTAGAAGAGAAGAGAAATCTGACAGATTAAGAATAGTTATACAACTGATCACTTCTCCCTGCCCTCAGAATTTCCATTCCTAGGACCTACACAGTGGCTTATAACTACCTATAACTCTAGTTCTAAAAGAGCTAACGCTTTCTTCTGACCTAAGGGTACCAGGCACACACGTGATGCACATACAGGCATTCAAGCAAAAACACTTTTACACATACAATAAGACAAATAAGTACATCTTTAAAAATAGACTAAACGTCATCTGCAACTCGCTCAACATCAGCAGATGAAAACTGTCAGGCTGCTTACACTGAGAGAAATGTGATGCGATATAGCAGGAGCACTGGTACCTACAACATCTACAAAGTGACTCTAGAGCAATTTACAGTCAACTGCTGTCAAAGGCTTCAGAATTTTTTTTTTCTTCATTGGCATTATGAGTTAACGCATTTAAGACAGTAATGACATCCAGTATTAAATCAGCTCCTTAAAATTAAAATAAACTCACATCCTTTTATAGGGAATCTTGTGGAAGAATGAGGGAAAGGACAGAAGGACCTGGAGGGGACAGGAGCTCTACAAGACCAACAGAGCCAACTAACCAGGTCCCAGGGGGGCTTGCGGAAACTGAAGCAACAACCAAGGGCATGGACTGGACCTAGGCCCCCTTCATAGATGTAGCCGATGAGCAGCTCAGTCTTCATTTAGGTTTCCTAGTAAGGGGAGCAGTAAGAGGTGATGGGGCTGTCTCCAACATAGACTCTGTTGCCTGCTTTTTAATCACTTCTCCCTAGTCGGGTGCTTTCCAGCCACAGAAGAGGATATGCTCAGTCCTGAACTGATTTTATGTGCTGGGGTGAGTTGTTGCAGGGGGTTCACCTTTTCTGATGGGTAGGGAAGAGGGACTAGGAGGAGAGGAGGGGAAGGGCTATGATCATGATGTAATGTAAAGTTAATAAATAAATACACTAATTTAAAAAATACAAGTAAAAAATTAAAACAATGGTTATTCATACATAAATTCACTTTGGGAGAGTTCACATGAATGATAATTACTAAACCTGAAAATGAATGAACTAAAAATAAGCTTATATTTACAAGACAAATGAAAATGTAAACTCTATCCAGAGAGGGGCAAAAATGTGATTTAAGCATATACTACAGGGGTCTAGGAATGCAACCAAGTGGTCAAGTACTTACCAGAGAGATTGTCTGTTCCCCCCAAGCACCCCAAACTGCACAGAAGGCACTAAAACACCCTACTTTTTATGAAAGTAAACACTGGAAGCTACTCTAATGTGCAATTACAGTGAACTGTTGAAAGTTAATGATATACTCGCTCAGTAGACAATGTATACCCATTAAACATTGTTCTGAAAAATATCTGAGTAAATAAGAAAAAGGTCCATATGTTAATGAAAAACAAAAGCTGTAGAAACAAGCATTGATATAGTTTGATGGAATAAAATTAACACATGATTAAAAGAAAATGTCAGAAATGTAATAGCTACCTTAGGTGGAAGGTTTAAAGGTATTTTCTTATTTTACAAGGTATTATTGCTATAATAAAAATAATTTAAAAGTAATTTTCAGAATAAAAGAAGCATCTTAAAATACTTTGCTTATGAATTCTAGCACTGACTAGAATTCACAGGAAACAATTATATCCTACAAATACTGAGATCTGACTAGAAAAATTTAGTAACATTAACAGTTCTCTATATCTTAGCTGATGAGTCACTTAAATCCTTTTCCTATATTAGGTTCTTTAGTACATGCTTTTGGTTTCTTTCGATTTCCCTTTGTAGCTTTCAGGTCAACTTGTAATTGCAGCCTCAGTCACATGACCTGACTCATGTTTATCCCTTCTGCTAGACTAGACTTTCAATAAGAGCAGGAGTCTTGTTTGAGGTGGGGAGCCTATCTGTGTAGCGCTTGCAGGTCTCTAATCCCAGCACTCGGGAGGCAGAAGCAAGTAATCTCTGAGTTTGAGGCCAGTCTGGTCTACAGAGCCAGTTCCAGGACAGCCAGGGCTACAAAGAGAAACCCTATCTCAAAAAACCAAAATGAGAGAGAAAGGGAGGTTGGGGGGGGAGAATGAACCTTTTTTTTTTTTTTTTTTTTTTTTTACTACAATGATAGTGATTGAACCCAGGGCAGTGGGCATGCTAAGCTTTATCTGTTTTTACCAGCTACTAAATTCCTAATGTCTTACACAGAGACATTAAGCAAATACTTTTTCAACTAAAAATTAGTAATTTTAGGTTTCTACTTAGTCCTCACAATAAAGTATCTATATGGTACATAACTTGTTAGGTCTCAGGAAATTTCTTTTGC
>NW_026591785.1:0-3749 GCF_907164565.1 Psammomys obesus
GTCACAGTGCTATCCTGACTGGCATACCCACCCTCTACCCTAAGCCTCTCTACCCCTGAACTTTGCTTCCCTTCCTATAGCTTCTTTTCCTAAACAACCCAGCCATTCTGGCTATGCATTCTCTTGGTTCCCATTTGTTCTCTTTGCGCTTTCTCTCTGTTCTTCCTCTCCCCCACCCCTCTCATGGCCAGTATAGTCTGCTGGACTACTTCAGTCTGGACTCTTCCAGATGCCTCTCACTGTTCTCTCCCTCATATTTACAATAAACCTTCTCCTCAACCATACTTAGGATAAGCCATGTCCTTACTTTCATTCAATACTAAGAACTTTCATCCAAATTTTAAAATCAAGGATTAAGAAACTTCAAAGTTGCAGGGCCGTGGCAGCACACGTCTTTAATCCCAGTACTCAGGAGGATCTCTGAGTTCAAAGACAGCCTGGTCTATAGAGTGAGTTTTAGGATAGCCAGGGCTACACAGGGAAACCCTGTCTCAAAAAACCAAAATAAATACAACCATTATATATCTGCAACCAACCATTTTATGAGGCCTACCCATGATGCTGGTTTCTTGTCCTCAACCATAATTAGGTTGACTTGATGCCCAGCACAAAGTGCCTCCACCAACTTGCCATACACAGGCTCATTACAATTGGATACAAGCAAACAAAGGCAAGCTTGGCACTTGTCTAAGGCTCTGGCAGCTTCATGTATGCCATGCGCTAGGCCATCATGGAAGAGGGCAGTCTTTGGCACCTCTTGTAATGTTGGCATCCATTACACCTTTAGCAGCAATGCCTTCCCCAGCGATGGTGATGGATTATGAGTGAGGCCAAATCTTAAATGTACCTGGGCCAGAACCTCCAGGTTCACACAATTCAGAAGTAGCAAGGGGAAAGGGTTTTTTTGTTTTGTTTTGTTTTTTTAATTTATATGTGTACTGATGTTTCTCTTGCATGTATGTCTATATGAGGGTGTCAGATCACCTGGAACTGAAGTTATAGAGAGTTGTGAGCTGCCATGTGGGTGCTGAGAATTGAACTTAAGTCTTCTGGAAGAGCAGCCAGTGATCTTCTCAACCAAGCCATCTCTCTAGCCCCATTAAATTTTGCCTGCACATATATCTGTGCACATGTGTGCCTGGTGCCATGGAAGCCAAGAGTGTTTCAAATCTTCTGAAACTGGAGTCACAGATGGTTGTGAACTGCCAACTGGGTCCTCTGGAAGAGCATAAGTACTCTTAACCTCTGAGTCATTTCTCCAGCTCCCCTCAGAAAATTTTAAGTTACTCAATTAGAGGAAAGTGATAATGTTTCCATTCCAACCACTGGCCATTGATGTTTCCTTATCACTCATCTTCCAAATTATATTTTTTGACTACCTTAAAAATATTAACTTTAAAGTCAACATGCCCAAAACTGTTACCTCTGTTACTTTGATACTTACTGTCATTCTTTTAGGCAAGAAACTAAAATTTCATAGTTGAGTCTTCCCTCTCAGACTTATATTAAGTATCTACCTAGATCTAGTCCATTCTATTCAACAAACTACAGTTATACTTAATGAATCATGGTAAACTGCTTACCTAATTTTACCACAATGTAACAACTTAAATCAAACAACCCTGTAGCATTGGGCCAAAATCTCTCACCACTTTCTTAAGCTGGAGTTCTTTCTAAATATGGTCTTCTGACCTGCTGGCGTCTGTGGTATCTGGGACCATGTTAGAAATGCAAATTTGGGGATTTGACCTAAAACCTACATTAAAAAGCTGAGAGTGGAGACCAGCAGATTCTGAGGAATAGTCAAGTTTAGTTAAGTGCACCAACTGTAGATTCCTCCACTTACTTTGGAAGCTGATCTCACTTTACTATTTTTATTCATTTCCCAGTGATAGCTCCTTACTTACATGTCTAGCAATGCCAGTCCTTTCTCCTGTGCAACCAAGCCTTTAGCCATTTTCCATTTTTTTTCTTGAGGCAAGATCTACTAGATTGCTCAGGCTGGTCCTAATTTCCTTAGTGCAAGTGATCCTTCCAACTCAGCCTTGCCAGTAGCCACGATTCTAGGCAAGTGCACCTCACAAAGGCTATTTCCTGTCTTTTCCCTACAAAAAAAAAAAAGTCTCTTACAATTTTGTAGCCCATGTTATCCCTATTTAATTGGTTCTTTGTCATAATACCAACTGGCTTACACTGTAACTATTTATTAACCTTTTGTTTTGTTTTGTTTTTCCAGACAGGGCTTCTCTATGTGGCCTTGGCCGTCCTCAACTCGCTTTATACTCAGAGATCCGCCTGCTTCTGCCTCCCTGAGTGCTGGGATTACAAGCATGCACCACAGCACCCCAGCTTTGTTGGGCTTTTTTAAAGGTAGGGATTTCTCCATCCTTAGGATAGTTCAGGGCGCACAGTACTTGCTCATAAAGTCTTGCTAGTGTGTTAGTCTTACTGACTCTACGAAGCGTGGGGATGGGCAAACAGATCAAACTACTATTTTATCAAGGCCCTTTGGAAAATATAAAAATTTGGAAAGCCTACCAATACTGCAACAATATAATAACCTCAACAGCTATCTACACTATAAAGTCAACAAACATGGTTTCAACTAACTTAGGTGATACAACAATTTTACAGGAACTCAGTTGTTCATCTCAATTTGACAAGTTCAGGAAGCCTGGGCAAACAACCAAGGTTAAAATGTAATGATGTGAATCAAAACATTCCAAAGACTGTGCAGACATACTGTTTGTAAAAGTCAAGAGGAGGAGGGGGAACGGGAACACAGAAAGGAAAGAAATAGAGAAATAACTTTTTTAATTTTTAAATAAATCCGGAAGACAGGAGGAAGATGGTAGGAGGACGGCAGATGAACAGCCGTCGGCACACTAAAGGAAAGCCTCTCGCAATAAACACGAAAGAAAACAGAAGCTGCTTGGCAGACTACTCAGGACATCTGAGGCAGCCCGACAAGAAAGCACAAGACACAGGCGCGACCTAGGAAATGGTTTTCGCTGTCAGGGAAGTGATCTGGAAGTCCACACAACTTTTTCTTAAAGGCGCAGTCTGAGGGTTGGTCTGACCTGCCCCGAGGAGTGCTGCGGAAGAAGCGCGGGCAGGCCAGGCCACGGAAGGGAGACGAAACGTGGGCGTCTCCCTCGGAACCAGCGCCGCCTGCGTGGTGCCGCCCGGGCCCGAGGCCCAACACTCACCTTTCCCACTCCGAGGCCGTGGTGAAGTCTGTGATCTCAAACACCTCGGACTCGGGCTGCGGGGAGAGAGAGGAGCACAGACATTAAGCCGGGCCACTGGCGTCGGCGGCACAACCCGGGGACAGACGCACCCAGGGTGCAGAACTCACCTCGCTGTCGGCCGCCATCTTGCCGAGCGGAGCGTCAGCCCGTGCGCGAAGGCTGCCGGGAAGAAGGGAGCCAAGGCTGGCACGGATGACCGTGGGCGGGACCTCGGTGCGCAGTGGGTGGAGCCTCGGTGCGGGCCCGCCCAAGGAGCACCGGGTGGAAGGGGAAGAGACGTCTGATCCAGGCAGGAAGAGCTAAGCGTGAAGTCTGCGCTCCCTCGAGATGGTTTAGTAATTTTTCTTTCTTTCTTTCTTTCTTTCTTTCTTTCTTTCTTTCTTTCTTTCTTTCTTTCTTTCTTTCTTTCTTTCTTTCTTTCTTTCTTTCTTTCTTTCTTTCTTTCTTCCTCCCTCCCTCCCTCCCTCCCTCCCTCCCTCCCTCCCTCCCTCCCTCCCT
>NW_026591785.1:4149-8030 GCF_907164565.1 Psammomys obesus
TCTTTCTTTCTTTCTTTCTTTCTTTCTTTCTTTCTTTCTTTCGTCTGTAGGGGCTGAGGAGATGGCTGTGCGGTTAGGCCTACCCGCTGCTTCTTCCAGCGGACCTCGGTTCGATTTCCAGCACCCACAAGGCAGTTCACAACCGTTTGTGACTCCAGTACAAGGGGATCTTCCCTCCTCTGGCCTCCACCGACGCCTGGCATGCACGCGGTGCACAGGCTTGCATGCTGAGGAAACACTCATATGCATCAAATTAAATTTTAACAAATACTTTTAAAATAAGTTTTTAAAACTAAAGTGTTCAAGCAGAGCTGTTGAGTCTTTTGACATTGTTACATGACACTGTCTTCCACAAATGTGTTGGGCCACATTTATAGATATCCTGGGACACATGCAGTCCTACGTGGCAAAGACCCTAGACATGCGTGGGCAAAATTGTTTTGTTTTGTTTTGTTTTTGAGAAAGTTTTTATAAGCCATCCTTAAACGCACCATGGTGAGAAGGGTGAACTGGAATTTCCTCCAGTTCACCTTGCGTTCTTCTTTTGAGTATCCTGATTGCAGGCATGTAGCACCAGGCTTGGCTTATGGGGTGGTGAAGATGGAAGTTAGGCTAGGACTGTGCATGGTAGGCAAATGCTCTACCAACTGAATACATCCTCAGCTCTTATTCAAACTTTACTAACTTGTAGACACTGGCCAAGGGCCTATAAACCCACTATCTCCTCTCCTGACCCCAGGGAAAATAAAAATCTATACAACTGTATATATGTATACAAGGTATCTTCTGAGAAGAGCGGCATGCTGTTTGACAAAGCTCCTCCCCTCCCCTCCTCCCCCTCCCCCTCCTCCTCCTCCTCCTCCTCCTCCTCCTACCACTGAAGAACAGGAGTGCTAACCAGCAGTTAAGAATTCTGTTGGGAGCAGGGTGGTGATAGCACACCCCTTTAATCCCAGCACTCGGGAGGCAGAGGCAGGTAGATCTCTGTGGGTTTGAGGCCAACCTGCTCTACAGCCAGGGCCCCAGGGAGAAATCCTGTCTCAAAATAAAATAATAATAATTCTTTTAGAGACTGGAGAGATGGCTCAGCAGTAAAGAGTGCCGACTGCTCTTGAAGGTGACCTGGATTCAGTTCCCATGCTCCAATCACCCACCTCCCATACACACACCATCCACCCACGCACACAACCTACCTCCAGTTCTAGGGAATACAGCACCCTCTTCTGACTTCTGTGGTAAACAGAAATGCACACGGTGCACATATATGCATACAGGCAAAACACGCACATACATACAAATTTAAATAATAAATATCTTTTTAGGCAGGCTCTATTATGGAGCTCTGGCTGTCCTGAAACACACTGTATAGACCAGGCTGGCCCTGAACTCACAGAAATCCACCACCTGCCTCTGCCTCTGCTGGAGCACTGGCAATAAAGACATGCGCCATCATGCTCAGTCTTTAAATAATAAAATTTAAAAGGATAAAAATAATTTAATTCCTTCTCAGGCCAGTTAGATGGCTCAGCAAGTAATGGCACTGCTGCCACATCTGAAAATCTAAGTTCTGTCTCAGGAACCAACATGGCAGAAGGAAAGAACCAACTCCTGCAGATTGTCCCCTGACCTTCACAATTGTGCCAGCCCTCCTCCTCCTCTAAATAAATAAATAAATAAATAAATAAATAAATAAATAAATAAATAAAGTTTTTAAATATGACCTTTACATGTGTGGTGGACAGTACATTCAAACACACACACAATAAATCAATAATAAAGTGTGAAGAATCCTGTCATATATAATGAAATATTGCACATGAGCCTGGTTTGCGTGGTTCTATAGATCAAACCCAGAGCCTCCTGCATGCTTAACAAACATTCTGCTAACTGGGCTACATCTCCAAACCCATGAGATCACTTTAAGGCTGGTAAAGTAACCAATTGTTCTCTTTTGGCTATATGTAAAAGAAAGACAAAAATCATAGGTTTCGATGGTGGAAACAAAGTAACAATAAATTTTACAGTAACAAAAAGAAAAGGAATAAAGGATTGTAGCTCAGTTGGTAGAGTGCTTCTCAGCATGCATGAAGTCTTGGGGTTAGTCCATAGTGTCACTGGATGTGGCAGTGCATGCCTGTAATTCTAGCACTTTCTGGCCAACCAGTCTAGCACATCAATGAGTCCCAAAAGAAGGGAAAGAGGAAGGCAAACAGCAGAGAGAGACGAAGGGAATTTTGTACATGGAAAAGAATTCCTTTTCTTCTTACTTGGCGCTCTGCCTGCATCACTGTACTCATGGCCCACAGAGCCCAGGAGCCTGAAGAGGGCATCAGGTCCTCCAGGCTGTGAGCTGGATTGAACCTGGGTCCTCTGAAAGAGCAGTTAGTACTCTTAACCACCGAGCCATCTCTCCTACCCCTGAAAAAAAAAATCTCTTTTTCACATTTTAAGACCCTTAAAGTGAAGTAAGCCCATGGACCTCAAGATCAGAAAGATCTGCTTTTAACCATCTACTAACTAAATAACTTCCTGCAACTTGTTTAACTTCCTTAAACTTGTTTCTATTAGTAAAAGGGGACCTGTAATACCAATGACTATTTAGGATTGTATTAATGATTGAATTCACATAAAAACAATCCAGTGTCCAGCCTGTGTAGGTGAACAATTGTAAGTTGTCTTTATAATGAGTGTTCTGTGAAAACTAAGAAATACTACTTACATATAGGACATTACTCTTTTCTCTCCTTGATGAGTACTGAAGATAGTTCAGTATCTAAGATCAGAAACTAAAACAATCTCAAAGATTCTACTCCCTAAAGTTAAATTTTAGACAATATACGAAGCTGCCAAATAAGGTTGCTAAGGTAAGATTTCTTCCAAGATATTTTTGGCTTCTTGTCATCTCCCTGGAGAAAATTTTAAAATGAATCATTTGTTACAGCCTAGGTGTGAAGCCAGGATGCTAATGATGCTGAAGCCCACGGGAGACACGCTTTTATTGGATTTCCCCCCGCTGGCTTAAAAAGCAGAAAAGCTTCTGCTTCTCCAGGATGAAGGCCTGTTTTGGTCTACATCCTGAGGCAACAGCTTTTCCTTACAAACTAGTTTCCTCACTAATGTAATTCAGTTATTTCAAGGTGTTTCCAATAATGGCCATGGGGAGCTATTTTGATGCACAGGCAATTTAAGAGATCAGAAGCTTTGGAAAAATCACCATCAGCTGGGACCTCTGGGGAAAACAGAGCATAACAGTTTAATTAGGTCATAAAGAAACAGAAAACATGGTTTGTATGGGACTCCACTGCTATCTCTCTTGGTGACTCTGTGCAGGACAAAATAGAACTCTCCACGACACTGTCTCATACCCTATAAGAGATGCTATAACCAGAAGAGAACAAGAATCTTCAAAGAGAGACTTTCTAATAAGTCAAAATTGCCAAAAAAAAAAAAAAAAAAAAAAAAAATGTTTTAATAAATCAAAATTCCCAAAAAAAAAAAAAAAAAAAAAAAAGGTTGTTCTCATTCATTCAGCTGCCTACTGTCAGGACCAAATAGTTGATCCTAAGGGGATTATTGAAAAATAATCCCCTCCCACTATGTTTTCAGTCTTAGGACAGAGATGATAAGAGATAAGAATGATAATGTGATTTAGAAAGGCCTGTGTGATGTTTGCTCAATTTCTTAAAGCTCTTTTTAAAATCAGTGCTAGAAAAATGTTCAAGTGACTTTCAGAACACACACACATCCTAAAAATGAAGGCCACTTTTTTTTTGTTCACTGTTTCGTGCATATGTGTGCAAGGGTGTGTGTTGGTGTGTGGAAGGATTGTGTGGTGTGTGTGTGTGTGTGTGTGTGTGTAACTCAGAGGACAACCTTTAGTG
>NW_026591786.1:0-9865 GCF_907164565.1 Psammomys obesus
GATCAAAAAGCAGGCCATAGTCAGAGATATCCCCAACTCCCCTAGCTAGTGGCTGACATGAAGCCTAAGATGCCCATCAGACTTCATAGATGTGTACAATGTATTTTTACCGTGTTTCTCTCCATTTCCTCTCAAACCACCTTGCCTCCAGCCACATCCCTTCACCTCACAGCTTCATGTCCTCTTTGCATAGCCCACTGGCTCCAAATGCTGTTCTCCCATACGTAGATGTAGGGCAATCCACTGGAGCATGGCCAACCTAACAGGGAATATTTCCCTGCAGGAAACTGGCTTTCTTCACCCCTGTAGCCTACAAATGCCAAAGCCCCTCAGCTGGGAATGGGGCTTCATGAGCCTCTCTCCTCACCTATGCTGAATTTTTGACTGTCTTGTGTGTACCCCATTGAATATAAATATTGTTCTCCCCATGCTAGCCTGTTTCTCATTCCAAGCTGAAACCGGTTTTCTTATTCTTTTCGATACCTCATCAAATAGAAATATAGTTATTCCCATGCTAACCTGTTTCTCATTCCAAGCTGAAACTCATTTTCTTATTCAAATAGCCAACCCAGTTATCAGTATAGAGAACATTTTATGAAGTACTCTGTTAATGAAACTTGGCTTGTTTTTATTTTCAGTTTTATTTGCTTCTTTTGCCTTTTTTGCAATACAGCATTGTCTGGTTTAGCATTATCTTACATCCAGAAACATGTTTTGTGCAGGGAATCTTTTGTGAAGAAACAGACAGAAAACGCAGTGTCTACTAATGAATCCAACACTTCAACTCCAAACAACAAAGAGAGCCCATTTTCTGGAAAGACAGCTCCTGTCAGAGCTGAGGGGAAAGCCACCAATGTTGAGAGTAACAAGAGAAGATACCAGACTCAGAAGAAAATAAGCAATATGTTTGGGGAAGAGGGGAATCAAGAGCTATATATTGTGGGGGACTCTTGGGCAGAAGTGAGCCCCAGGCAGAAGAGTATGCAAGACCTGGAAGAGAGTGGAAAGATAAAGAAAGATGAGAACGGAGAGAAAGGGGATGCTGTGATCGAGAGTTACTGCCAATGGTACACAGAGGGGAGGAACTTTGAAGAATCAAAAGCAATGTGTCTAGAAGGGAGGGAGACATGGGGAAAGCCAAGCTGCCCGGGATTGTGGCTAACTGAGGAGATTTACCTGAGAAAAACCATGGATCCTAGTCTTAGCCAAAAGTCACTCTATCAAAATGCAGACAGCAAAGAAAAGAAGACATCTGTGGTTACCCAGAATACACCACTGTGCAACCTGGAGAGAGACTATCACCTGCCTGGATTCCTTAGGGAAAAGGACACTGGACCAGTGGATCAGGCCCAGGAGGAAGACAAGGCTGCTTCATTCATTCAGAGCAAATACCGAAGTTCCAGGCAAAAGCAGCAGCTGGGAAACGACAGGCTGTCATCTTCCTTTAAAAATCAAAAGGTCCTTTTGTCACCCAGAGAAGTAGCAAGAAACACTCACAGTATTTATTCCTGTCCTACAAAGAATGAGGAGACACATCATAACAAGGTGCTAGACGACAGAGACTCAAAAATGGCTTCAAAAAAAGAAGCAAGTGATTTGGCAATGTTTTCAATACAGGTATGTAAATAAATTTATTTACTGATAAAAAATCTCTGAGAACTATCCAATGACTGACTCAACAAATAATAAATAACTGGGGAATTGTTTTATCTGTGTTTATGAGACATTTCTAATAAAACATATTGACGACTATGCTATTTAAACAGCCATGCACTTTTATAACCATATACTGTGATAAGAATAAAGAATAAAATTATGATAGAAGCCTTGTGTAGTAATATATTAGATGTTGGTTTGTGTCTCTGAGGTGGAGCCAGTGGGTAGTAGAAAATTTCATGTATTCGAGAGATATTTGTTATCACTAAAAACATACGCTGTTGGTTTTTGTTTTTTTTTTTTAAGATTTCTTTTTTAACTAAAAGCATGGTTTTTCTCCCTTTCTCAAATGTTAGTTTGTATATCACATTAGCTATTAAAATCTAATAGGTGGCTTAGCAAGGCCTGTATTGATGAACATGAAAGTTTCATGAAAATAAACAATTCTGGACCTGTGACAAGAATGTTCCAGAGAGAGATCAAGGGAGCAGCAAAGTCCTATTCCTTCCCTCTTTTTCTAGATATCTGATCTTAAGAAAATGTCAAGGACCATGCATGGAGGTAACCTAGAACCCTTACTCAGGTGTAGCCCATGGCAGCTCAGTCTCCAAGTGATTTCCCTTATAAGGGGAGCAGGGGCTGTCTCTGACAAGAATTCACTGGCTGGCAGTTTGATCACCAACCCCTAAGGGGGAACAGCCTTACCAGGCCACAGATGAAGACAGTGCAGCCACTCCTGATGAGACCTGATAGGCTAGGGTCAGATGGAAGGGGAGGAGGACCTCCCCTGTCAGTGGACTGAGGAAGGGGCATGAGAGGAGATGAGGGAGGGACAGTGGGATTGGGAGAGAATGAGGGAGGGGACTAAAGCAGGGATACAAAGTGAATAAGTTGTAATAATTTTAAAAAATGATGTAATACTAGCCCCTACCCCTTGCTTCTTACACCTGGTTACCCGGCTATGGTTTTTTGTATTATAAAACCTGTCTTAGAAACAGACCAGAGCTGCAGTCTGACTCCCAAGTCCAGATTATGGCCATGACCGGTCAATTTTTATTCAGCATTCAAAAAACTTCCATCAATCTGAAAAAAAAAAAAAGAAAGAAAGAAAAGAAAAGAAAATGTCTTTCTATGTCAGCACTTTTACTTCATCCTACGTAGAGTGACAGATGTTAATTAGATGATCTCTGAAATGCATGACTTGCCAGGGTAGCCAGTGGTCTGTGAAATAAAAAAGAAACTCTACAGGGGGCTGGTTCAAAGGAGGATATCCAATAGCCCTGGCCCCTAAACTAAGTTTTGTCCCCTGTGAGAGCTGCATCCTGAGAGAGTGTAATACCTGCCCTGGTCTCTACCTTGAGGTTTGGCTCAAGCATCTCTGCCCTTTAGCTGCCAGTGGAGATCTGCTATTCAATAATTTCCCTATCCCCTTCCTCTTCTGGTTTTAAACAACTGGAAAAAGTGAGTTTCACGTGGGTCCAATTTGTTGCACAAATTTTCTCACTAAAGATCAAATCAGGTATTAGAAACTCAGAGCTGCTACAGCTGGAATACAAAATGAATAAACTGTAATTAATATATAAAAATAAAAATTTAATTAAAAGAAAAGAAACTCAGAGCTGATAAGCAACTGAGGCAGATGAGGAGAGGTAGAAATACTGGCCGCGCAAACCTGGAGACAGAAAGTCATGAAGCCTAAGTCACTTAGCAAAACAACGAGGTTATAAGACGTGGAAAGCACAAGCTGTGTGGGGAGTGTGGGAATGGGGGATGAGGCAGGAGAGGAAGACCGAGCCTTGCAGCCAGCCAAGGAGAAGAGCTGAACACAATGAAAGGCCAGCAGAGACCTTAGAAGTAGACTGCCACAGCAATAAGGTGAGTGCAGAAGCCGGAGCTCAGAGTCCCAGGAAGACCCACACAGAGATGTTGAATTAAGTTACAGTTTGCAACTTTTGATGAGAAAAAATGTCGTGGACAAGTAACACCAAGTGCTACTTGGTGTGTACAGACATGGGTACAAAGGACCATGTAGCTCCTGGAGGAAAGACTGAGAGTCCCAGGGAATCTGGTGAGGACTGTGCATTTTGTGGGCCTGGAGAGCCCTGGAATTCTCATCTTTGACTTAATCTGATATTTGACCTTCTTTTTAGATATCAAAGTTATCTGAAGAATATTTCATTCTGCAGAAAAACTTGAATGACATGATTTTGTCCCAGCAACTGAAGCCACTTTATCTCGGTATCTATCACCACAAACCAATTAGAAGAAGTGTTTCTACTCATCTACACCTCTCAGGTAAATATTAGTGACCTCAGAGCCACCTGGAGGGAAGGAAATTCCATGATCTTTTGCTTTAGTTTCTCACCTGTGTTTGGGGCAGACTCGAGGCAATGTTCTGCCTCGTGGAAGAACTGACCTTTCTTTTCATTCTATTTCTTACAAACAGACACACAGTTTTCCAGAATGTTCTACCTACCTCTTTCTGTCTCTGATACCACTCCCCTGGGGTTTTTTTCTTGCTGTTTTCTCCCTTTTATATAACGTAGCCCTAACTTGGCCTGTGACAACAGCAAAGAACAGGAGGGGGCTATGACACCAGGCTAAGATGAGAAAACAAACATGGGAAATAGCCCTATTTCAAGGTTGCATCTGCAAGAGTGTGGAGCCTGCAAACCTCTGTTCAGAGACATACAAGTATAATGGTTACAATTTCTTTTTGTTTTCATTGGTTGTTCCTGGTACT
The DNA here is from genome assembly GCF_907164565.1 of Psammomys obesus. Taxonomy (NCBI): domain Eukaryota; kingdom Metazoa; phylum Chordata; class Mammalia; order Rodentia; family Muridae; genus Psammomys; species Psammomys obesus. The sequence goes on from NW_026591786.1 coordinate 4,400, forward strand.
GTGCAGCTTAAGAATATATTCATAGGGCTGGAGAGATGGCTCAGAGGTTAAGAGCACCGGCCGCTCTTCCAGAGGTCCTGAGTTCAGGTCCTGAGTTCAATTCCCGGCAACCACATGGTGGCTCACAACCATCTATGATGACATCTGGTGCCCTCTTCTGGCTTACAGGCACACATACAGACAGAACATTGTATACATAATAAATAAATATTTTTTAAAAAATGGAATATATTCACACAAGTATACGTTTCATGCTGTGTTTATTTCTTTCATAACTCTACCTCCCTTTCTCATTCCTCCCCCTTCCTATTAGTCTTTGTTCCCCTAGACAGTTTCATTGCTACTTTCACAGCATATATACACACATGATTTCATTTATCTGAATAAAATCTAGGTACCATAAATAAGAGAGAGCATTTAAGTGAGCCTTTCTGGGACTTAATGCACTTAACATGGTCATTTCCACCCAAGTCCATTTTCCTGCAAATGCTACAATTTCATTTATTTTAATGGCTGAAAACAGTTCTACTGTGTATGTATTGTCCGTGTCAATCTCTCTACTGTTGAGCACCCCAGTTGCTTCCATAACTTATCTGTTATGAATAACACTGCAACAAACAATGATACGATATATCTCTGTGGTGTGGTGACAGGGTCCTTTAGGTAAACACCCAGTAGTGATCTAGCTGGATCATATGGTAGATCAATTTTTAGATTTTTGAAAAACCTCCACAGTGATTTCCACAGATAGTGGCTAGAATGGTTTGTATTCCCACTAGTAGTGTATGAGGGTTCTCTTGGGTTTCCATGCTCTCAGCAACATCATCCTCAGCCACACCCTGAGTCATCTCCAGAATTATCTGATCCAGTTCTCTAGGGATGTGTAAAGGCCTTAAGGGCTTCTATGTCTCTGAAGGATCAGGTAGAGTTCTCCAATCATTTCTCTAGGAGTTACTTACTATCAGGACACCCATGACCCTTGCTGGCCTCTACAGTCTCCACAGTAGGAGCAGCATGTCCTGCAAGCTGGATCAGAAAACCAGAGGTCTAAAGTCTCACCTCGTTCACCTATGTTCCAGGAAGCCTCTTCTCTGGAGTGGAGCAGGGGTGGAGTGGGGCCAGGTAGGGGTGGGAGCCTGCTACTAAATCCTCAGGAGCCCTACCTACCCCTCCAGGCCCTGCTAACTCTTCAGGATTCTTTTGAGAAAATAGTTTATTTCCCTTCACTTCCAAGCCCTTTACTCTCTTCACAGATATCTGACTCCACTTCTGTAATATGGAGCTCTTAGCAAAGATAAGAAAAGACACATGACCTCCTATAGCTTCTTTTGTTTTCCTTGCCAAAATCTCTGAAGAAAAAAAAAATACTAAGATGACTGTAGTTGTTTAGCTGACGTGAGAGAGAGGGACAGTGTTTTCAAGTCTGCCAGTTACTGTGCCACACTGTTTGCAGTGATGGCTAACAAACACAGCTGTGCATACAGTGGCCGTGGATGCTGCCACTCTCAGGCTCCCTGGCTTTGGCTAGAACATCTTACAGTCAGAAGAGTAAAATTCAACAATAGCCCTTTCAGATAGGAGTGCCAGAGGGACTGGATGGTTTGGGGAGGGATGGGGCAGGAGTAACTGCAGATTGTTCTGGTTTCAAATGCAGCTGAAGATGCCAGTGGTGTGTGGACTCAGAAATGCCAGGCCATCCACTGCACAAAAGAGAAGTGGAGATGGGAGGCAGAGTCCTGGGGAGGAATCTAGGCTGTTGATGTGATGCCCAGCTTTCTGCTGTTTTCTTCTTGGGACTGTTGGGCCTGAAAGCAGAAACCGCAGGTGTTTGCTTTATTCTTCAACCTGCCATTGTCTCCTTATGAGCTGTCATGTATCAGGAAGACTATACGACACAAGCACTTCTCAAAGCCCCCTGAGGCTCTTGTCCCTCATGTGCAGAGAACATGTGTTCTGTTCCATCTCTCAAGTTCTGTACCCTCAAAGGTAACCAACAAAGTGTCTGGAGAGAGAGAGAGAAGCCAAGAAGGCAAGGGACTGAGATCTGAGGTGACTCAACAGAACAGAACCCATGGGTAAAGCATCATGCTAGGAGATGCCTTCAAGCTGCAAAGCAGAGCTAGATGAGGTGGTTACCCAGTGCATGCTAACTGACAGCAGAGTAAATGGCCTCTCTGCATTAATGCCAGGAAGTTGCTAACAGTTTCACCTCACCTCCAATTTAGATGTGGCTCCACTTAAGCAAAAGGGAGTACTAGCATATTCATATCGGTTATTACGACAACTGAAAAGCAGCTAGGTTGAGCAGGGTTTGTGAGAAACAATGAGAGAGTAAGGAGTGATCAAGGGAAGTCAGTGCTTGCAGTGCAAGAGTGAAGGCTGGAGTCTGGGTCCCCAGCACAGGGGTAAAAGAGCCTGGTAACTGTGCCAGCCTGTCTGTAATACCAGCACGCACAAAGTAGATGCAGGGTTCCCAGGGCAAAACAGCTAGCTAAACTGTCCAAATTGACAAGCTCTGGGTTCGTCAAGAGACCCTACCCCAGTAAATGCAGTGAAGAGCGACAGAGGAAGACACTCCACACCAACTCCTCGCCCCACATGCAATCACATGTCTACACAGCACACACGCGCTCCTATGTGTACTCACACTCACGCACACATTTTTAAACGGTAAAAAATAAAAATGAGGACTAAAAAGTAGGAATTAAGTCCAGTTTAGCAAAACAAAAAAGGTTATTTATTATAATACCTGAATTATTGCAATGTTGAAAATGTATTTTGTCCTGTGTAGACAACTACACTTTTAGGATAATTCCTTATGTAGGGTGTGAATAGGATTTGATAGCATGAAGGAAACTGGATGACTAGCAAAGAAGCAAGGAGAACATTTTTTGTCTAAAATTCACTGGTAGATGCAGAGACTTGGGTGGTTGCCTGCATGAGAAAAGAATTGAATTCAGGGTCCTGACATGAGCAGTTGGCCACAACCCTGGTGAGAAGGATTCCACAGAGAACAGCGGTTCAGTGTGGGTTGGGGCTCACTGGAGGTAGGAGTCTCACTGATAAGATAAAACTCTCAAAACTAAGTTACAATAGATCTTGCCACATAGTCATTTAAAGACTATATGTTTATCTTATCTTGGTTATATTTTTAGTAACTATAAAAATTCTTAGTGGGGTGCTACAACAGCATTCCAAATACTAATGTAGCTACTAAATGAAATTAAGAGGACTAATGATTCTCTCCCACATTTTCTGATGGATCCTCAGAACTTTGTTACACCCCGGAAACAAGCCTGAAAATACTACGAGATGCCTAAGAAGCTGTCAGTAAAAGTAGGAAAATGGGCAGGATGTGGCCTGTAATTCCTGGATTTGGGATACTGGGGTGGGAAGATTCTGAGGTCAAGGCCAGCCAAGCTTCACAGCAAGACCCTGCCTCAAACAATACATTAGAAAAGAAGCAGGAAACTGGAATCTTGGTGTCTTTTTTTAAATCTGACTCAAAAAAGAGTCATTTCTCACAAATAGATTCCAAAAGACCAAAAGTCTCACCCAGGCTACAGAGCCAAGTAGAAATTGTGAGCAACCCACACACACACAGAAAGACCCACCCACCACCTCACCACCTCCACCAATCATAGGAGAGGGTATTAGGACGTCTGATCATGAGGTTTGGTTTGCTTTAATTTTACACAATTTATTCACTTTATATCTTGATTGTAGGCCCCTCCCTCATCTCCTTCCTTGCCACCCTCCCTCCCTATACCCCCCATTCTGCTCCCCTAGTCCATAGAAAGGGGAAGTCCTCCTCCCCTACTATCTGACCCTATCAAGTCTCATCAGAACTGCTTGGAGTCTCTTCCTCTGAGGCCTGGCAAGGTCACCCACCAGGGGGAAGTGATCAAAGAACAGGCAACCAAGAGCTTCTGTTCCCCTTACTAAGAAACCCACATGGAGACTGAGTTGCCTATGGGCTACATCTGAGCAAGGGGTCTAGGTCCTCTCCATGCATGATCTGTGGTCAATGCATCATTCTCTGCAGGTCCCGCAGGATTCAGTTTTTTGTCTCTGTTGGTTTCCTTGTAAGGCTCCTGTCCCCTCCTGGTCCTTCTATCCTGCCCCCTTCTTCCATTAGACTCCCTGTGCTTTGCCCAAAGTTTGGCTATAGGTCTCTGCATCTGCTTCGATCCCCTGCTGAGTGGTCTTTCAGAGAACATCCATGGTAGACTCTCTTCTGCTGCTTCCTGTGTCTATCCCGTTTGCCTTCATAGTAGCTTTATTTGTAAGAGCCAGAATCTGGAAACAACCTAGATGTCCCTCACTGGAGGAATGGATATAAAAAGTCGGTACATTTACACAATGGAATACTACTCAGCAATTAAAAACAAGAAAATCATGAAATTTGCAGGCAAACTGATAGAACTAGAAAAGATCATCCTGAGTAAGACAACCCAAAACTACAAAGCCATGCATGGTATATGCTCACTTATAAGCAGGTATTAGCCATATAACATAGGATAAACATACTAAAATCTATACAACTAAAGAAGCTAAACAACAAGGAGGACCCTAGGGAGAATGTTTAATTCTCATTCAGAAGGCAAACACAATTATGCATTTTTTAACTCTACAGTAAAATGTCCTTTTCACAACTGTGGTGTTTGTATGTGGGTTTTATAGTTTCTGGAAAAGAAGGAAGAAAATGGCACACAGGAAACCTTACCTTTGTCTTTAAATGGGGGAGAATCTTTGTATATTACACAGTCATGAGTGGACCAAGAACACTGGAGTAACTTTAATTTTGCAAGATATTTCCTGTGATCAATAAGTTTGGTACATGAACCTGGTGAAAACAATGATTACTGGTACCAAAACGAGATGTTTTCTACATCTTATCCTTATGTACTTTTTGTTATGAGGGTTATATTTTGAAAGCATTAAATTCCTAGAAGTTTTCCCATTCTTTGAGAATTTCATTTTTTTACGTTTTTATTAATTAATTCAATTTACATTTCAGTCACAGTCCTCCCAGTCCCACCCTGCCTCCTGGATCCCCTCTCCCCTATTCCTCAGAATAGGGAGCCTCCTACCCAGACACCCCAGCTCATCTATTCACAGGAGGACTGAGTTCATCGACCTCTCCTGTGGCCTGGTAGGGTAGTCCCAGCAGGAGGAAGTGATCAAAAAGCAGGCCATAGTCAGAGATATCCCCAACTCCCCTAGCTAGTGGCTGACATGAAGCCTAAGATGCCCATCAGACTTCATAGATGTGTACAATGTATTTTTACCGTGTTTCTCTCCATTTCCTCTCAAACCACCTTGCCTCCAGCCACATCCCTTCACCTCACAGCTTCATGTCCTCTTTGCATAGCCCACTGGCTCCAAATGCTGTTCTCCCATACGTAGATGTAGGGCAATCCACTGGAGCATGGCCAACCTAACAGGGAATATTTCCCTGCAGGA
>NW_026591787.1:0-15953 GCF_907164565.1 Psammomys obesus
ACACACACACACACACACACACACACACACACACACACACACACACAGGTTTCCTTACGGCCTGGGAACACCAAGAGCTGTGAGGGTGTATCCACACACGGCACTGTTCTTGGTTGCTCCTGGGAATGAAAATCTCACCAACTCTACTTTATGACACACAGCACAGGATTGCTCATAAAAGTGCTCTTTTCCCAAAACTAAGCGACAGGCGGCAAAACAGAAGCAGAAGATTATAAGAAATGAGCTTGTTTGGATGGTAAATATTTCTTTTTAGTACTCAGACTATTTGGCTAATATGTCTGTCCACATCAACTCTTCACAAATAATCAAAGATCAAATTTTTTCCAGGCTTTGCACTTCATGTTTTGGAAAGAGATTTCCCCCTGATCATTTCTGGACTGGAATGGATACCCCAGTGTTTTCCACTGTTGTGGGGTCCACATAAATCCAACGAAACTCAAACACAAGTGCAGATGATAAAAATGTATTGTAATCAAGGGGCTACTGATCAATCGGGACCACAGGACAGACGAGGGAGCTGAACCACAACCCTGATGGGACCCTGAACAGATGTTCAAAGGATGAAACCATAAAGCGAGGGGGAGCAGGGGGCTGTAGCATTGTCCAATCATATTTTGACATAAGAGGTTGAGCAAGGAAGTTTCCATCAACCAGGTTCATGTACACAAGCCCAAGGAGCAGATCCTTGGGCTTGTGTACATGAACTTGTTTGACCCTGCCAGCAAGACAGAAAAGTTGTCCTTGAGATGTCTGGACTCAGACAACTGTCTCCTTACAAGTTGTCCCTGAGATGGTGGGATTCAGACAACTGTTCTTTACAACAGAAACTGCTCAGCTATTACAAAGTCCCCAGCTCCCCTACGGCCTGGGACCTTGAATTTAGTTTCTCCCTATGAGTAAATGGAGTCTGAAAATAGAATGGTAGAAATTTAGACTGAGTTTCTTTTGCTTGTTCCCAATACAACTAAATTTCCCTTTCTACATAGAGCAGAACATTTCTCAGAATCCTACAATATGGTACAGCGCTAGTGCATAGGACTGAAAGGGAGGCAATCACAACAAAGAAAAACAGGCGCTGGAGGTGGTCTAACCAGGTGCCATGTCACGTGACTCCACATACCCGAATCTTAGTGGGTCTCAGTTTGCTTATCTGTGAAACGGGTACAAAAGACAAAGGGCAAGCTGAGGTAGGGAGCTCTAGACATACAAGCTCTCCCTAAGTACCAGTTTCCCTTTGTTTCCAACAGTATAGCTTGGGATTTATTACTAAAACACGCCATCAAAAATTAAGACTACTCAGGCTTCAACCAACCTTCATGACACTTTGCTTTGTAGGTGCGGCACTTCTTCATTTTCTTCACGGAGAAAAAGCACCCAGCATTTGGAAAAGCAAGACTTTGTGGGGAAACCATTTCATCACCCTCGTACCTCGCTGTTTTCACGTTGGTGGTGGTGTGGCTTTGACACAGAGCAGCCACATTTTTTTTTTTTTTCTAGTCACACACAGGGTGCTTGCTGTGTTTGGCCTCCTTGCCTGTATATCTGTCTGTCTGTCTGTAGGTAAGTAGGAGTGGCTTTTATTCCAGGAGATGTTGGGGAGCAGCTGACAAGGGAATGGAAGGCCGTGGGGGGAGGGATGACAAACTCTCCTGATATTCTTTAAACCCTTCTCCAGCTCTGCAATCCCATTACCCAGCGCTGTTTCTTTAAATTGTTTGACGTCAGAGAGGGAATGCTATAGCAACCGTCTGTCAAAGTGGAATTAACTCCAAAGAAAGATGGGGGTGGGGACAGGAGCAATGCCCCTGCAGAAGAAGCAAATTGGAGGGAGACATTTATTTTATGACATTTTCGGTATAAAACACCCGAGAAACGAATGTCGCTTGAAGTGCACTCGTGTTTAAGGAGCAGAGACTTGGCAGGGTGCTGGGGAAGGCCTTCCAGTCATCAGTGACAACAGAGAGATTAACTTCCAAGCCAGGCTGGGTGCGAGCACTGGGTCCGTGAATGTTTTCAGCAAACTTGGGGTGGCACTAGTTTCCAGTGAACCTCGGGCCTCAACCGACGGGTGCTTGGCTGGGCTGACATCAGATTTCAGAGCTCTCTTATTGCAGACCGCATCCCTGGCTCTCCTGGCTCAAGCCTGCAGCCCGCCGGGGGCACAGCAGCCCTGGCCAGGCCCAGCCTCGAAGAAGTCGGGCACGTAGCTTAGACGGTGCGTCCAGCGGCTCACAGATAAACCGAAACTGCCCGGGCTGCCCTTTCCGCTTCCCAAATCCGGCAGAAGCTGCGCCCACCCCGCGCACCCCGACCCAGGCTACGCGCGCCCCCGTCAGCGCCTCCCCCCCCAAACCATTCGCCCCCCTGGCCCTGCGCGCGCCCACCAGCCTCCACCCAGGCCAAGCGCGCTCTGGGTTCCGGGAGCCCCTCGAGCGCCCCCCGTCCCCTCCCCGACCACCCTCGCTCCCGCCAGCCCCAATCCCAAACTACGCGCGCGGCTGCCTCCGCGCGTTCCCAGACCCCCTCCCCGGCCTCGCGCGCCCCCGTCCCCGCCCCCGCCCCCGCCCCGCGCACAGCGCCCGGGTCCCCGCCCCGTCCGGCGTGCTGGGCTCTGGGTGTGGTCGCCGTCTCGAGTGGCGGAGCCTGCTCGCGCTTCGCTCCCCGCAGCCGAGCGCAAAGCAGCAGCGCGGTGGTGGCGGTCGGGTGCCAGGTAGGTGGCGGGCAGGGGCGGCAGGGCGCGGGGCTGCGAGGAGGCGCGGGGCTCCTCTGCGCTCGGCGAGGCCCGGGACGGCCCGCGGGTGCGGCCGCCCGGGGAGCCCAGACGGCTATAGCTACGGGGCACGGGGCCCCCCCAAGTTTTTCACGGGCTGCCGGAACCTCAGGTTTTTGTTTGTTTTGGATTGGCACTAGGCTTGGTTATTTTTAAAGGATGTTGGGGGAAGCAATAACGGATTTTGGGTGTTTGCAAGTTTAGAACGGGAGAAAGCGTTTTCTCCTCTTCTCCCTCCCGCTGCCCCCTCCCCCCGCATCCCTTTCTGCTCCAGAACACTAACGACCACCGAGTGCTGTGTGTGACATGTAATGCCTTCTCCTAAGGGAAGTCTGCATGTTCAAAGTTGAGAGCCGGCTTCCAGTTGTTCGCAGCCGTGCTGGGTGATTTGGGCTTCTCTGCTCCTCTCCCACCCTTTCCTCTCTGACTCTCGTGAAGAGGTGAAGATGTAGCCTGGTGTGGACCCGCAGCCTTCCAGGGAATTAGGACTGAAATCTAATTGATAGTCCCTTTCGATAGTGAGAACCGAGTCGGAGACCTTTCATATTTTTCAGTTCTTCTGGGATGGGATGGCTGACACACGAGAGGGCGGGGAGGGGGGGGGGTCTTTTACAGGGGTCGGACCAAATGTGATATCTGGTCTCTGCCAGTGTTCATGCCGGCTCTGAAAGTTGACTGCGTATTTTAGTATTTTGATTAAGAGCGTTTCAGGAGTTTTCGGTTTTGCCTTCTGGTTTGCTGGTGAATTTAAAACCGAAATAGAAACTTTAAAAATATCATTTAATGAACATTGCCAGACCTCTTATGTCTGCGGGTCATTAGGCCATGACGCTGGCCCTGTGTGGTGTGGGTGGCTTAGCTGCATGCCTTAAGCCCGTTAGACAGGAAGCAATTCTGAGTTGTTGGTCTTTTATGAATAAACATACCAGCGTGTGTTTTTACACTTTAAAAATAAATCCGGGACACTTTCGAAACTTAGGAGTGGAAGCTAAGTGTTGGGCGTTCTTCTGCCCTTACCAAACAGTGAGGAGATTGGGTGAATTCTCTTGATTTCTTTCAGGTGTGTTATTTAAATTGGATGGCTTGGTTGTGAGTTTCTTTGCCTTGCTGACTAGTTTAATCTGATTTCGTAAAGGAATTTACTGAAGTTTTGTCTTGTACCAGGGGCAGTGAGCTGTACTGTTCTGTCATCTCTCAGTTACTTTTCAAAGGATACATTATACCTTCCACAGCCAGGGAGCTGTTAAATGACTCATGTGGTCTTGTCACTGTTAACTCTCAGGACAAGACAAGATCCCTCTGTCCTTATAGTACATGCTTTTCCCCCTCTAGAACACATTCAGTTAGTGCCAGGCTTAGGGGGTAATCGTAAGCCATCACTGATGTATGTCTAAAATTTTCCAGACATGTCAGAAACCTGTGCTGGTTTCTCTGGTGTGGTTGGTACCATTTACTGGTGTTATGTTGTACAGCGTTTTTCTCCCTGGCATCTCTGGATCAGTGCCCCCTTTCCTGGGGCACAGTTGCTCTATTGGCTTTAAGTAATTAGCAGTGACTTAACTGTGCCTCCAAACTGATACCTCTGTTTTAACTGGAACTCCAGAGTAACAGCTGTAACCACTTTGGGAGAGTGAAAACAACTTCAGGCTGGCTTTTGGGGGCTCCTAGGTAATCCCAGCTCCAGCAGATGAGGCCGAGGATGGTGAGAGGGGATCTAACTTGGGCTACATAGCAAGTCCCTATCTCCCGACAATAGCCTGCTTTGTAATATGGGAATTCTTTGATATTCCTTATGTGCCAAGACAGGAAATGTTCTCATAGCTGCTTCCCATGCCACCATCCCCTTTCCCTGGAGCTTCTATGTGTCTGTTTCTGTGGGTTCCATACCTTGTTGTGTGACTGTTCTGTTATGTAAATACTCTGTTTTATCTACTCTAGAACACATTTCTCAATGGTGTAGTGTTCTACCTCAGTTACTGCCCTCTCCCTCCCTTCCTCCCTCCCTCCCTTCTTCCCTTTCTCTCCCTTCCTTCCTTTTTTCTTTTAGGATATGTGTGTTGGGGGGAGGGGGTGGACATGGTTTCTCTGTGTAGCTTGGCTGTCCTGGAACTCACTCTGTAGACCAGGCTAGTCTGGAAATCACAGAGATCTGCCTGCTTCTTCTGCCTGACTCCCAAGTGCTGGGATCAAAGGTGTGTGCTACTACTGCCGAACTCTTTTTTAAAAAATCATTTTAAATTATGTGTGTTTCTGGACACTTGCGTGCCAGTGTCTAGGGAGGTCAGAAGCTTCAGATCGCCCTGAAGGTAGAGTTATCACAAGCCTTCGTGAGCCGTTCGGATGCTGGGAACTGCACTTGGGTCCTCTGCAAGAGCAGTATGCATTTTTGATGGCGGAGCCATCTCTCCAGGAAGTACAACTGTATTTTGATCTTTCATTGAGAAAGGCTAATCTTGCTTGTCAAGTAAACACCTAGACACGTGGGTAGAGGAACCTGAAGAATTGTTTTCATCTGATTGGCTTGGCTTCGGGATATTTTTTTGATTGCTAATTGATGTGCCTGGCCCACTGTGGGCATGATCCTAGGCAAATGGGCCTGGGCTGTGCAAGAAAGGCAGCTGAACGTGTGCCTGGGAGCAAGTCAGTGTTCGTCTGTGGTTTCTCTTTCAGTTCCAGCTTGACCTCCTGCTGTCAGAGATGGATGTGACCTGGAAGTGTAAGCCAAATAAACTCTTTCCTTCCCAGGTTACTGTGGGTCAGGGTTTTAGCATAGCAACAGACAAGCAAACTAGGATAACCTATTAAAACAAACAAAAAAACCTAAAGGCAAAACCCTTTCATTACATTTTTTATTGTGTTTGAGTGGAACTTGGGTCTTGGGGCGTGTTGACAAATGCCTTTCTCTGCTGAGTCATCCCACTGGCCTTGAAAAAGCTTACTTTTTTTTTTTTTTTTTTTTTTTTTTAAAGAAAACAAAAATAAATGCCAGCAAGTAGACACCGGATAGATGGGTAGGAACCATGACCTGGATGGGTAGGAGATTGGTACCACTTTGAACCCGTTTTTAAGAGTTTCTGGTTGTATATACTTGTTTGTGTTCTGAGTTTAAGAAGGGGGTGGGAAAGGCCTGGAAAGAGGCTCCGCAGGTAAAAACACTGGCTACTCTTTCAGAGGACCTGGATTTGGTTCCCAGAACCCACATGGTGGGTCATCACCATCTGTAACTCCAGTTGCAGGGGGTCCAACACCTTCCGATCCCCTTGGGCAACAGGTACCTACACGCAGACTCAAACACACAAAGAAGCTGGTGGCAGGGTGGGGGGAGGTTAGGATATATTTCCTTTTTAAAATCCACAATTGAATATGAATAGCGAATAACCAAACTTCAGAAGGAAAAAAAAAAAAAAAAGGACCCAGGTAGGGTTTGAACACAGGACTGATTATTTTGATCTCAATGTAAAATGTGCTAAGGGAAGAAAGGTTTGAATTCTGCCCGTGGCTCTTGCTTGCATGATAGCAGTACAGCAGGCTGAAAGCCATCTTATGTATATTGTCACATTGAGGAGATGGGTGTTGTGGTTCGAATGAAAATAGCCACCACAGGCTCCTACGTTTGAATGCTTGGCACCAGCATTTGATAGGTGAGGCAGAGGGTCAGAAGTCCAAGCTCATCGTTGGCCGCATGGCAAATTTTAGGCTGGGCTGGGCTCCTCCAGACCCTGTCAGAAAGGAAGGGATGGAGGGAATAAGGAAGGGGCAGTGAGAAGTGTCTGGCATTGGGTTGGGACTGGTGGCATTAAAAGATGTAAACACACTGGCGTACATAAGGGCGTGCACACTTGCACGAGTACCTGCTGCATACGTGCAGCATCTATCCATACATCTCCTGGCTCTGACTGCAGAGGGTGATGCTGAAATAGCTCCGAGAGCTGGCACAGGAAGGCTTTAGGTGAGCCTCCAACTTTGCGCTGCAGAGTAAGATGATGTTGAAAACAGTGTTGGGAAACTTCAGAAGGACGTAGCCTGAACGACTCTGACCGGCCCAGTCTGGAAGAACCCAGGCACCAAAATTCCCCAAGTGCATGAGAGGCCTACATGGTCCCAAAGCAGACCTACCTATGGCCGCAACCTCCTCTTACTTTCAACCCGTCCCTCCCCTGCCCAAGCTCCTCCAGCATCACATTTTCTACCTGTTGACCCAGCAAACAAGGTTGGTCCCCTCAGGGCTCCCGTTTTCTACTCTTTCTTCTGCCTGGATCCAGCTTCAGGCCTGATGCATGTGACCAGTGTTCTCCTGCCCCCAGCTACGTCATGGGGAGTCTCACTGTGTGGTGAGGGCTGTCTTCTTACTGGTGACAACCCTTCTGGCTCGGTGCTAGACATACAGGTGTGCATGTGTACCATTCCTGGCTTGCTTTCCCTTTTTAAGACATGCCTCGTCCCCTGATCTCATTCAACTGTACTTCGATTAATTTATTTTAAAATAGCTTCCCCGATCACCTGGGGGCTAACTTTGGGTGTCTCCTACGTAGTTCCTATGTGTAGCTAGCACTGCGTAGTGTGCTGTTGTGCTTTGCTTTGCGATTGTTTCCTAAGCAGATGACAATAGAGGTCCTGGCCTAGTTGCTTCTCCTGTGGCCATGATGAAATACTCTAACAAAAGGAGCTCATTTATGAAGTAAAGGTTTCACCTCCAGAGGCTGGAGTCTTTCTGGTTCCTGGTTGGCATGCAGGCGCTGGATGGACAGGTGTGCTTGACTGAATGAGTATAGCACTCCTATTAGCCAGAGCTTGCCTTTGAGGAATGCCGTCTGAGGTGGACCAGACACCATACAGAGGCTCCCCCAGCCCTGAGGAGTGAAGCTGCACAGGTTTCCAAGGAAGCCAATGAGTTTCCAACTCTCCCCCCCACCCCCACACACAGCCACCTTTCTCTCTGGTGCCCTCTGGTGGCGGTAACACTATCTGGCAGTGGGTGAGTGGATAGGTCACCAGAGAGAAACTAAAATGGGAAGACTCAGGTCCCAAACTGGGAAAAAAAAAAAAAAAAAACTAAACAGGGAACTCATCTGGTAGAATGCCTGTCTACTGTGTACAGAGCCCTGGGGTTGATCCTCACTGCTTCGTAGAACCGGGTGTGGTAGCCCATGCCTGTGATCCTAGGTAGAGGCAGGAGGGTCAGAAGTTCAAAACCATCCTTGGGGCTACACAAGACCCTGACCCCTAATCAAGACACACCTACATTTCACGCTGATGTTCTGGGACAGGGGTCATGGTTGCGCTACTTCTGAGCAAAAAATGCTTGGTAGGTTCCAGCAAGTGTCTCCCAGCACCATTTCCCAGAGTGCCTTCTGGAGAGCTTTCCTGCCAGATGCTCACAGAGCCTGCCTACTGCTCTGCTTTGAAGCAGTACTCACATAAAATGAAATTTCCCCCATTCCTGGGGATTGAACCCAGGGGCCAGAATAAGGGTCACACTTTCAGCTATGGAGAAATGAACAGAATTCCGTCTACTCTGTATATAAGGAATATGGTCCTATGATTGGAGAGCAAGTTGTGACTGAATCTTATATATACATACATATACATACACACACACACATACATATATATATAAATTTTTATTACATTTATTTTTGTGTGTATGTATGTTTGCCACACTGCAGAGGTCAGTTAGGCTCTTTCTACTATGTGGGTCCCAGGGATCAAACTCAGGCTTGGCAGCAAAGCCTCTGCGCCATTTTTACAGGCTGTAAATTGTGTGTGTGTGTGTGTGTGTGTGTGTGTGTGTGCATGTGTGTGCGCGAGAGAGAGCACCAGAGGGAGAGTGCGTGTGCGTACCCGAGAGAACCTTGAACTGGGGTATTTTGATGCCGCATAGGTGCCTCTAATCCTGGTTCTGGGGAGGAGACAAGCGCATCCCTGGGTCTCACCAGCTTCGTAGCCTAAGTGAATGGGCAGACTGCAGACTCAGTGAGAGACCCTGCTTCAAAAACAATAAGGTGAGGAGTGATGGAGGAAGACGTGTGATGTCAGCCTCGGGCACCTGCACACCTCTGCATACATGGGGACACTGGCACGCTCATACCACACACACGGTAACTAGTTAGTATCTTTCATGCCTTGTGCCAATTTTGTGTCTGTGTGGATGCTCAGGAGCTAAGAACTTACAGACAGACAGACGGGCTCTGCACTCCCACACCAGCAAACTGTGGAGTACCTCACTTTGAGGAAAGTTCTGTGGGTGTTTTAAGACGTGTTGGGAGAGGGCTATTTGAATTACACGGCCGTGGCGTTTTTGCTTTATTAATAAATCTGTGGATTCAACAGCTCATTGGCATCCTCTGATGCTTGTTACTGGCACTGCCCAGCTTTTAAGAGGTGCCTGACAAGAGGCTTTGCAGTGCTCTCAGTGTGTGAGAGTTCTTTAAAATGTGTTGGAGAAATCAGATACTCGATGCAGAAGTGCTTATTCAAGTTGAAGCAATCAAAAGAGCCCCAAGTTTATCAAATACTTTTCTAAAAACATGTTGATTTCAGATTGCGTTATTGACTTCAGTGCCCTGGCTACAATTAATTGTGATACACAGCTTCAGTTTGACCTGGAGCAAAACTGCATTCGAGAGAGCTCAGAGTTTAAAATGCATGCCACATAAGCATGGGGTCAGATCCCCAGATTCCACATAAATAGTAAGACAGCCTCAGGAGGCTTAACCAGGAGATCCTCAGAATAGCCTGGCTGCCAAGATCTGTCTTATCGGTGAACTTTGGGTTTGATTGAGAGACCCTGCCTCAATGAATCAGGTTGAACAGCAGATAGGGATAATTCCCACACAATTGAAAACATGCACACGTATATCCAAACATGAAAAGAAAAAAAAGAAGAATGAATGTCTTTACTACACTGTGAGTGTGTGGGTTTGTTTTCATGTATGTAGGTACATGTGTGTGTAAATCAGTTTATGTGTGTGCATTTGTGTGTGTGACGTGTGTGTGTGTGTGCGTGTGTTTAGAGGACAGCCGCAGAGGGCCTCCTACAGCCTTGCTAGTAGCAGCCCACATACCCCCCATCAGGCTGGCTTTGCCTGCTGTCTGTAGCTTTCCTTGAGTATTGCACGTTGCCCAAATCTTTCCTTCCTGTGTCTCCATTGCACCATCAGCTGTAGCCCGTCATCTCCATCACACATCCCCCTGCTAGGGGCCGCATGACGGGACTGACCCCACAGCACGCTGCCTGACCACCAGGTGTCCCTTTGCAGTTGTCATGGCAGCCACCGGGACCCAAAATTCCTGGATTTTTGTGCAAAATCAGCTTCATGTGAACACTGAGTGTTGAGAGAGTTCAAGATGTAGCCGTGATTACTTCAGTCAGGCGGTAGAACTTGTGCGTGTTTTCTGTGCACTTGTGTGCTTCTGCCTACCTGTCTCTCTCCCTGTCCTTCTCCTTTCTTTCTCTCTCTCTGTCGCTGAAGGGGGGAGACTTGAGCATGGTTAGCCACTGATGGTAAGGATCCAGTTAGTGGATTCAAAAGATTAGTTGTTGGCTGAAAATGTGAACTTATTTGATAGACCGCATTGCTAACATCTGGCTCTACTCCACGAATGATTTACTCAGCATCGACAACATATTCTTGCCAAATATGGATATTGAATCTGAAGATGCTATAGCCTACACCTCTTATTTCTAGTAGATAGGAAGTGTAGAGGATTAAAAAAAGTAAGTTAGACAAGCACCCATAATGAAGGGGCTAGGGCGTGGGGTAGTCTCAGGATTCAGCTCTTCTTCCCGACACAGTAATAAGCTTGTCTGTTGTGACTTCTCTAACGCTTTAGAGTAAATTTTATTTCCTAAGCTATTTCAAGTTAGCTCATTTACTGGTGACCAACATGTCTTAGGCACTGAGGCTATAGTGGAGAATAAAGCAGAGAAAGGCCCTTCCTCAAATCCATACATTTAATTGGGTGAAACAGACCACACAGATAAGTGATACATACATACTAGGCAGCGTTGGAAATAAGGCAAGGCAGAGGTGGGTGCAGGCATGTTACTGAGTGGGGGTGAGGCGGGGGAGGGGCTGAGCAGGCGAGGGGAACCTGCAGTGATAGCAGCGGGGGTAGGGGCATTCCAGAGAGAGGGGAAACAATGGCCGGAGCTCACTGGGTGTCTTCAGGAAGCAGCAAGGGCTTTTCAAGAGCTGGGGGAAGGAAAGGGTCGGGAGTGCTTAGAGTGAGTGTGAATAGGAGAGAGCAAGAATGAGATGCTATTGCTGGAGCTCTGTGGTCACCATCAAGAGGTCAGCTTTAGGGGCTGGAGACATAGCACCATTGTTGAAGTGCTTGCCTTGGGAGCATGAGGACCTGCGGTCATCTCCAGAACTGACAGAAAAGAAGCCTGGCCTGCCCTGTCCTTCGAATCCCAGAGCTGGGGAGGCAGCAGCATTCGGATCTCTGGTGCTGATAGGCCTGCCAGTCCTGCCGGCTTGGTTAGCTCCAGGCTAATGTGAGAGACCGTGTGTCAAAAGAAGGTGGACTGGCATGGAAAATGATACCCCAGTGTGCTGGATAATTTTACCTCAATCTTGACACAATCTAAAGTCCTGTGAGAGGAGGGAACCTCAGTTAAGAAAATGCCT
This sequence comes from Psammomys obesus, assembly GCF_907164565.1. Classification (NCBI taxonomy): domain Eukaryota; kingdom Metazoa; phylum Chordata; class Mammalia; order Rodentia; family Muridae; genus Psammomys; species Psammomys obesus. Next base: position 11,425 of record NW_026591787.1, read on the forward strand.
CCAGAAGATCTGGCTGTGGGATATTTCCTTGATTGGTGATTGATGGGAGGGCCCAGCCTATTGTGGGTGGTGCCAGCCCTGGGCTGCTGGTTCTGGGTCTATAAGAAACAGGATGGGCAAATCGTGAGGAGCAAGCCAGTGAGCAGCACTCCTCCATGGCCTCTGCATCAAGTCTTGCCTGTTTGAGTTCCTGTCCTGATTTCCTGCAGTGATGAGCAGTGGTGTGGAAGTGTAAGCCAAATTAACCCTCCCGCCCCTAACTTTCTTTGATTATGGTGTTTTATCGCAGAAATAGTGACGCTAATGTCTTAAGACATCCAGATTGTCCTCTGGCTTGTGTGTGTGTGTGTATTGTGTGTGTGTTCATCTCCAGAACTCTCTCACACACATATACAGGGGGTGTACACCCCCCCCCCCATGTATATGTGTTTGTGTGTGTGTGGAGAATACAGCTTCGTTTTGAGAGTGGAAAACACTGCAGGACTTAATACAGAAAGGGGACTTACATTCTAAAAGTGTGTGCTGTTGACATGACTGGGGAAAAGCCAGGGACAGAATTAAAGAGGTCAGGTGAGAGAGGATGGTGACTCGACCAAATTAATAGCAGTAGAGGCAGGCAGATGCCCTCAGCTCCTCGATTAAGTGACAGGATTGCTCCTGGGATAAATGGGGAAGTCTGAGAGAAATGGAGATGAATGAGTCCCATGGTTTTGTTGTTGTTGTTTTGAACTCAGACAGTTACAGAAGTAGAATTACCGTCTACTGAAATACAGGAGAGTGGGTTTTTTTTTAGAACAGCAAGCAGTGACTGTCTGGGGTACCATGTGTGCATCTGAGGATGTTGGGGTAAGAGCACAGGAAGAGGGCAGTAGCACAAGTCCTTTATCCCAGCACCCGGGAGGCAAAGGCAGGTGAATCCCTTGAGTTCATGGTCAGCCTGGTCAACAGAGTGAGTTCCAGGACAGACAGGGCTACGCAGAGAAACCCTGTCTTGAAAAGAAAAGAGAAAAAAGTGAGAAGGAGAAGAGGAAAAAGGAGGGAGGAGACAGAAGAGGGATGTCTGCCTCAGCTGTATGGAAACAGACGGTTGCTTACCAGGCTGTGTTGGCAGCTGGGGCTGGCTTAGTGGAGCTGGCTACATGCAAGTGGCTTGGGGTACTGCAGAAATTCCTGAATATTCCTTCATGGGCATATATGTGTGCAGGCTTTCCTTCATAGAGAATTTGTTTCTGAATATTCCTTCAAGGTGGGCAGGCGCCTCCTTCACGGAAGGTTTGGCAGAAAGGACTCCATGTTGGTATTGACAACTGTCATGTCACACTCCTGCATAAATGACCTAGATGTTTATTTTTTAAGCCATCTTAAGTTCCAGCAATGTTGGCTGTTTCGTTTCATTTGGAAGGACTGAAAAGTTATGTAAAGCATTGCACATAGAATAATATACAAATGAAAATTGACACCCCCCCCCCCATCTCCCTTAGTTCTTCACCTGAGACTCCTGAGGGAACCAGTCATAAAGGATGAGCGAACTGGAACAGCTGAGGCAGGAGGCCGAACAGCTGCGGAATCAGATCCAGGTAGGACACGTTTCACATTGAGGCTTCCGTGCTTAGCTTGGTTTCAGTGGTGTATAAACACCATTCATTAGTTTATCAGTCAACACATTAAATCATTCATGAGTCAGAGTGGTCGGCCTGAGCCAGCTGTGCTGGGTGGCACACACCTGTAACCTCAGCACTCTGCAGGTAGAGACAGGAGTGTCTGGAGTTCAAGGTCACCCTTTGTTACATAACAAGCTGAAAAGCCAGCCTGGACTAGGTAAGACCCTGTCTCAGGGAAAGAGTATGGAAATGGCTAAGTTGTTTTTGTTATGCATCCAGAGACTCTCCCAGACTCATTCCAAACAACTACCCATGCTGGCGAACGGCACCTGATACTGAAGGCTGAATAGTAGTATGCCTAGGGCCGGTTAGGTGGCTGAGGGGCTAAAGGCACTGCCAAGACTGATGATCTGAGTTCCATCACAGGGACCCACCCTGTGGAAGGAGAAAACAGGCTTCTGAAAACTGTCCTCTGATATGTACTGTGGTGAACATGCCCCTCCCCCCACACAACAAAGTACAAAGTAAAGATTAATAAAAAGTAGAATGTCTGATCTAGCTGGGAGACAAGGCAACAATGAGTTCCCCTCTCGGAAGGGGTCGTGTGAAAGAACAAGATGGGGGATCCTATGATCAACATCTGCATAGATGAAAATGTTGGCGTGAAACCTGTTGTTACTACATGCCATTGGGAAGTCTTTACAAATTCTCTTCTTCACTCTCCGAGAACCATAGATTTTTGGTGGGATGTGTGGAGCAGACATTATAACATGAGGAAATATCTCAACAGTGTTAGGTTGCAGAACAATAACAAAGGCAGGCGTGACACCTTTCAGTCTTGGAAGTCAACTCCAAGTACACAGCAAGGAAGGAGCAGAGAAACTGAAAACCTTTTGAATACTGGTCATGGTGGCCCAGGCCTGTGGTCACAGTGCTCTGCTGAGGCTTAGGCAGGAGAATCTTGAGTTCAAGGCCAGCCTGGTCTACCTCAAAAACAAACAAAAGAGATACGTAGACTTCTGGATCATTCTAGGGTAGGGAAGAGCTGCCAAGCCCTTGTGGGCGAGCTCCAGGGGAAGGGCCTATAAATGAGCCACAGGAAGTAAGTGCCTTAGCCTTTAATCCATCACTCAGGGAGGCAGAGGCACCTGGAACTCTGAGTTCAAGGCCAGGCAGATCTACAAAGTGAGTTCAGGGCAGCCAAGGCTACACAGAGAAACCCTGTCTCAAAAAACAAAACAAGCAAACAAAAAAGGTAAGTGCCCTAAGGACAGCAGTGGAGCAGACACTAACTTTTGGGAATTGGGGTGTATCGAGGAAAGGAAGCTAGAAAGGAAAGGACGTTGGCAGCAGGTGTAGGAAGGAAACTGGGTTGTGAGTAGCCAAGCAGCTGCGTGCCTTTTTTCACAGAGAAAAGTAAAAGCTAAAACCAGTTATCAATACCAGTGAAGAAAAGAGCAGGGAGAAGCCCTGATAACCCGGAACACATTTGGAGGTGCTTGCCAGGATGGGTGATTGGCTATTTCAGGACAGCAGTTCTCAACCTGAGGGTCACAATCCCTTTGGGGGGGTTGAATGATCTTTTCACAGGGCTTGCCTAAGACCCTCAGAAAACACAGCTATAATCACAATCCATGACAGTAGCAAAATTATAGTTAGGATGCAGCGATGAAAAATAGTTGTACAGCTGGGGGTGAGCACCACAGGCGGGAGTGTATGAAAGGCAGTAGGAAGGTTGAGAACCACTGTTCAAGACATTGTGAAAGCAAAGAATAGCCTGCGGAGAGGTGCTGTGAGAAAGGAGGAGGCGAGAAAATAAGGCAGGGATGAAGAGCAGCCGACAGAAAGTGTTCTCCCAGGGAGTGAAGTCATGCCGCCTTTAACAGAGAAGTTATTTTCCTGTACCCAGGGGTGCAGTTTAGTAGCTGAGATAGTGGTTAGTATGTGCAAACCTCCGGGTTCCATTCCAACACATACATGCGTGCGCGCGCGCGCGTACACACACACGTATGTCTGCATACTAGACCTAAACACTCGCAGTGTTGATTAATGGGAACAGTCACAGTTGCTTGAATATAGCGTGCTTGCAGAATTTTAGCTCTCTGGGGTTGGAGAGATGGCTCAGAAGTTTCAAGCACTGTTTGCTCTTCCAAAAGACCTGGGTTCAGTTCCTGGCACCAGTATAGATGATAGCTCACAACCATGTGCAACTCCATTTCCAGGGGAGCAGTGCCCTCTTCCTTCTGAAGATACCTGGCATCCACATGGTAGACAGACACATTCAGAGAGAACACTTACGTACATAAAACAAATAAAATTTTAAACAAATACAAGATGTAAATTCCTGGAATTAAACCTGGTAGAGCTTCATGACCTCAGAGTAGGAAAGAGTTGCCATGACCCACACTGCCTGGGTATCGACGTAACTGGGTGATAGAAATGAAAAACCGACCGACATACAGAAAAGGCTGGGGATCAGATGGGCAGTGCTCCCCTGGAGGCACAGCAGCCACAGCAGCAGCTGGAAACGGCGCTTTTTTACCACCACCAGTGAGGAGAAGGTGTGGAGCTAACCTCAGTAGCTGGTCTCTGGAGGTAGACAGCGCAGGCTGTAGTTATCCACAGGAGAAAGCTGGGATTGGCAGTTTCTGCACACACTGGTTTTAGGTAAAGATCAGCCATTTGTCACCCACACTCAGACCAGAGGAAAGGCTGTATCAGTCCTCTGAGCCTGAGGTAGGGAAGCCCTTACCATTCTTACAGATGTGAGGCATTGGTGTCCTTGACATGGTCATGTTCATGCCAACAATACACATTCACTTAGGACCCTATCTACTCCCACACTTAAGTACATCATCAGAAGTACAGCAACAGAAAGGAGAAAAAAAAAAAACCAGAAAGTTACATCTCATCAAATATAAACTTAGA
>NW_026591788.1:0-2939 GCF_907164565.1 Psammomys obesus
TTTGTGTGTGTGTGCGAGAGAGAGAGAGAGAGAGAGAGAGAGAGAGAGAGAGAGATTTAAATAAATAAATAGATAGATAGATAAATAAATAAATGAATAAATAAAATATTATGCAAAAGAAAAAGAGGACATAGAGTTGAGAGGGGCACAGAGTAGGGGGACTAAGCGGAACTAGAAGGAGGATGGATATTCAAAATATACTGTGTAAATATACTGTGCAAGAAAAACTTTATTTTTAAATGAATGAACCAACACACTATGTTTACTGAATGGAGCTAGTCTCAAAGTTTACATTCCACAAGAGTCCAACTTACACAATAGTCTTATGAAGAAAAGACTTCATTAGGCGCAGTGGTGGTGAGCGCCTGTAATCCCAGCACTCAGTAGGCTGAGGAATAGGTTCAAAATAGTTGACAGAACACATTAGCATAAACAAAACCTGCCCTGTGAGGAAGAAAGGAAAAGAAAGATAAAATCGTAGTCACGATATTGAGAGTCGGTGGGCAGGCCTGAGAAGCTTGCACTGTTTCTGTTGACGGTAGTGCTTTCGAATGGGCTTTTGTTGCCACTGTTGTTTTGAAAGCAAGTTTTCACTGTGCAGCCAACACTGACCTCCAGTTTACAACCATCCTATCTTAGTCTCTAGTGTGCTCAGCCTCCAGGAGGCATGAATGTACCCGGGCCAGAAGGACACATTTCTGAAGATGTCTGTAAGCGTACATGCTAGCCTTCCTGCTCTCCTGGGACAGGTCCCTATCTCATGAGGAGGTCTGTGGTCCTATCACTTGGCCTGGCTAAACCAAGAACGCCTGGGAAACACAGGTGTGCCGTGTGGCTGTCATGGAGATGCACTGCACTTCCTCCCCATTCTCCGGAACACTCGGTCTTAGAACCCAGCCGCTGGCCTGCACAGAAGTCACAGTTCATGGAAAGGCCTGTGACGAGACAAAGCAAGTTCTCTGCTGCCCTCCTGGCTGACCTCCCAGCCAACAGGTGGCCCTGATTTGGAAGCTCCATGAGACAGCCATGGCTAACAGTGTAGCTGACAGTGCCAAGCCACCAAGCCCTGTACAAAGACGGTAGGAGCAAAATAGGTGACTATTGCTGTGCTTAGCATACTGTATGACACCCCTGCCACAGCTGTGCGCCCACACACACACACACACACACACACACACACACACACACACTTCTTGTTCCACTCCATTGTTTCAGGGTTGCTTATACGGAGCAAGAAAGAACTAAGATGTTTTTACTCAGCAGTAAAAACCGGTTAGAGCGCCTTCCTAAAACATGCTTTTCAAAAGTCTTCTTAGGATAGAATGAGGAAATTAGTGAGTATTTAACTGATCAGCAGTGTTGGAAGTACTTGCCAACTATGTTAGATTTCAGTACCGTCGTTTTCCAGGATACGATAGACCCAATGCGGACTATATGATCCTACGAAGGATGTATGAGTGTGTGTGTGTGTGTGTGTGTGGTCTCTCCAGTGTTAAGTCCCTTTCCAACAGGATTCCCAGAACAGGAAGTACAAGATAAAGAACAGGTAACAGGCTGAACACTTCTACTCCCCCTCCCATGCCTGTGGCAGACACCATTCCCCAGGGATAGCACTCTCCTAAATTCTCTGTGATACCTGAGGAGGATGGCTTTCATATTGTTCTTGCTGAGCGCCTGAGGAAAGTGACCCAGGGGCTGTCACCAATTCACAGAAGGAGTGTGTGTGTGAGGGGCAGGGTACCTCAAAGCTAAGCCCAAGACACACACAGTGAAGGGGTTGGTAAAAAAAAAATGCAGTCTGTACAGGCAGCAGGGACAATTTCAGTGTGACTGTTCTGTATAGAGAATGCCTGGCAGAAACAACACCAGAGCTCAACAGAATCTACGGAGTCAGACTTCCCGCTCGTTTGAGGAACTCTTGAGGGCCCATAAGACAATTTCTTTCAGAGACTTATTTATTCTGCCTTTTTAATTGTGTGCGTGTGCATGTATCCACATGTGTGGGCGCAGTGACCTCAGAGGACAGGTGGACAGGATAACCTGGCACTGGAGTTACAGGTGGTTGTGAGCCATCTGAGGTGGGTGCTGGGGACTGATCCTGTACATAACTTAGCCTCACAATTGGAAACCATTTAGCCCTGAGAGAGCAGTATTGAAAAGTGCCCATTATGCTGGCTCTATCACTTATAGCACACTTAGCAAAGTAACAAAAAAAATTATTTTTGAGTGTTTCTAGAGTATGATTTAAAAGCGGAGATTACAAGCCCATGGCACTGTAAATGTAGGGGCAACTCACTGTGAAGAGAATTCAGAAATCAGGATCAAGAGTTGGAAGTCTCTGAACCTGGCCAAGGGGGACACAGATCTCTCTATAAGTAACTGTCACCAAACCTGTAGGATATGTATTCCTTTTCCCTGAGCATGAATCTGAGAGGTTCTGCATAGGTTAGGAATGAAAAGCAGACCAAGCAACCATGTCTTCATTTGTTTCTTTGTCCACTGAGTACCTAGCAGATGCAAGCCATCCTGCTGAACTCCTGGGGAGGGTTCTGTCTCTGAGGCTCTCCTTAGGTTCTATAAATAAAGTAGGATTTGGGAGTATGGACCTTGTGAGTTAGTGAGTTAGTGAGTCAGTAATCTAAATGTCTGCTATGGATCATCAAACTTAATCCTGAGAAGCAATCTTCCACACAGCCAGTAGCATCAACCATGAGCTGTGGGTGTGGGTGTGGGTGTGGGTGTGGGTGTGGGTGTGGGTGTGTGTGTGTGTTCCAGTCCATCTCCTTGGCTGTCTCTCTCTTTTTCTCTCTTGCTCTCAGTATCTGACTCTGTCTCTGTGTCTCTGAGTTTTTCCCTCCCAGTTTCCCAGTCTCTCTCTTTTCTCTACCCCCCCACACACACACACACACACACACACACACACACACACACACACACAC
>NW_026591789.1:0-7440 GCF_907164565.1 Psammomys obesus
GCCTGTGCGCAGGTGCGCTGGCCCCGCGCCGCGGCACTCCCCCCCCCCCCCCCCCCCCCCCCCCCTGCGCCCGCGAACCCCCCAGCCGCACACACTCACGGTCACGCGCCCCACAGGTGGAGCTGTCCCCCGCGCGCCCTGGGTGGCCCCTGCACCCCTGCTCGAGCCATACCTCTCCCGCGTGCCCTGCGGGGACGTGGCTCCCATCTATGGAGCTCCAGGCCGGCCTCTACGGCCCGCTCCCCGCCCCGCAGCGGCGACAGCGGCAGGTTCGAGTTCACAACTGGCAGGCCCGTCCCCAACCTCCCCCACCCCACCCCCAGCCGGGTTCCCAGCGCCACGTGACTACAGGAGCTGCCGAGGGTCAGTCCCGGTTAGGCGGCTGCGGCCTGGGGGCGGGGCGGGCCAGGTCACCCGCTCTGCTCTCCCTCCAGGGCACCCGGCCGAGGAGGCGCCCCCCCCCCCCAACTCCGTTGCCATGGCAGCCACCAGCTCTAGTTTGGCCACAGGCCGGAGCTCCAGTTTCCCAACCCTCTGTCCCCGCAGAAGACGCTCGCCCCTGGGCCACCTCGTGGACAGGCTGTGGTCACTGCGTCTGGTCCACCCGCACTGGCTTCTTAGAGACTCAGAGCCAGAGTGAACTGGAGGGTTTTTTCGCGTCGAGCCTGGGACTTTGCCCAGGCCGTTCTAGCTTGTGGCTGCTATGGAGCAGCGACGTCCGGGTTGCAGAGCGCACCGCAACACAGGCGCACCCCGCGCGCACCTGGACTGTGAATCCACGGCCCGAGACTGTGAATTCTGCAAGTCCGTTTGGGACTTATGGGAATAAACCACAACTGAGATCCGGAGTTGCCTGAGCTCCGGAGCTGCAGGCCTGGCCCAGGTGGCTGCTGGCACAAGTGAGTCTTTGATCCTTGGAAACGCACAGCAGCCAAGGTGGCGTCTGCGGAGGCAGGTGCAAGCCTGTGGTGATGACTCACCACCCACTAGCAGGTGGTTTTGGCTTTCCAAAGAAACCCAGTCTTGGAGCTTCCAGACCAGTGTGATTTCATGTCCTTTCATGCTGTCATCAAAGACAAGTTTTGAATTGTACAATTATTTTAAAAAATACTTTTGAAATATTTCCCAAATGTAGGAACTAGAGGACCGTCTAGCCCTCTCATATATTAGCCTCCTAGGGTCAATGGCATTCGGTATTTTGACATTCTCAGATATTCTGAATGGCGTTTTATGTTGAGGTCCCTTGCAACTGTATATCGTGACTCTTCACTTAAGATATTGTAAGTTTTCTCCCACTTTATTATTCTTTTATGTATTTCATATATTTTAATGGCTATATGAGTATGCAAGTAGATTACAAGTTTCTATATCCTTGTAGATTAATGTCTCATTGTATGTGCCCATTATCAAACTTTTGGAGGTGGAAACAGATTGTCAAAGACAAGATATATAGTTTATTTATTTACTTTACATCCCAATCGCAGCTTCTCCTCCCTCCTCCCAGTTCCTCCCTCTCTCCTCCCCTCTCCTCACCTCTTTCTTCTCCGAGAAGGGAAGACCTCGCATGTATATCAACACGCAAAGTATACATTTTAAATTATCGTCCAAGACGTATTAGTTATCCTTGAGAAATGGCCATCTTTCCATTTCCTTGAAAACATGGGCTATTTTCCCAATTTTAATTAAAATGACTATCTGCTTTGATTTTTGTTTTGTTTTTGTTGTTCTTGTTTTTATTTTTATTTTTTGATTGCTGGTTTGCTGAATTGTTTCTTTTTTCACCACTTTATGCTATGACTTTTGAAAATTTATCCTTTGCCTGATCTTCTGTTTGCTTAGTTTCGAGGTTGGGAAGTTTGTTGTTTGGAGTTCATGTTACAGGTGTTAATTTGTCATTTATGTGGAAAATATCTTCCCCCAGATTGTTCTTTTGAGGGGATGTGGGAAGCAAGGTCCCACCATGTAGACCCACTGGCCTCACACCCAAACCCTGTTGCCTGTCTCCCAAGTGCTGGGATCACAGACATGTCCACCACACTCAGCAACCTTAATTTTTGAAGTGACAGAATTTTGGTTTGTGTGCTAACACCTTCCCCTTCCTTTTCTTTCTGGTGCCTTTAGATCTGTGTTTAGAAAGTTACCTCCCTGTCCCCAGTTACTCTTTATGTTGAAATTTTCACTGTAGAAAGTGGGTTTGTTTGTTTTTTTAACACCTCACAGTTTCATTAGTCCCTAGAGATCCCCCTGCCTCTACCTCCCGAATGCTGGCATTAAAGGCACGCACCACCATCCCTGGCTTCATTCTGTCTTGTTTTAATTTGATCTTGTACCTTCTTGTCTAGAATTACTCCTGTTTTTCCACATGAACTTTAGAACTTGCCAATATTATGAAACCCTGGGGAGAGAATGAGGTGTGTGTCTCTTACTGTGCTGCCGCCATGATGTGTGGACCACACACAGACCTTCCCACACTTCCCAGAAAGCATAGCTCTGCTTACAGAGCTGCCCTTCAGCCGATACAGGAGCCTCTGTGGGCAGCCTCCGGCCGGCGGCTGCAGAAGAACGTGCAGTGAGACCCTCCAGTGTCACCCCCATGTTTTACAGGAATGCTTAGACCCTGGGGGGGAGGGGGCGGACTTGATTGTGTTGGGCATGGTGATGAACTCCTCTCATATCTCATTCCATCCCAACAGCCCTATGACGTAGACTGTCTGCGTTTTACGAGTGACACCACTGAGCCTGGCAGGTGTTCAGGGGCTCACGGGAAGTCCCCGCTGCATGGTGGGTGATGGCAGCTGGGCAGCACTCCCCAGCCTCACCCTTAATCACTTACGGCTGTATGCGTGAGGAAATTGCACACTGCTGGGCCCGGCGGAGTGAGTGTGAGATGTAAGGTGCGTTGGTTAACGAGAGTGCCAGTCTGACACTTCGGGAGCACCAGGGTTGGCTGCTGCACTCTTGCAGCACACCCACACAAAGAATTCACACCCACACAAAGAAACCGCATCCCTCCTGTGATCAGCCCCTCCCCTTTCTTAAGCAAGGCCATAAACCAAAATGGTTCTCAACCTGTGGGTTTTAACCCCCTCGAGAGTTTCATATCAGCTATCCTGCAAATCAGATATCTACATTATGATTCATAACAGTAGCAAAATTACACTTATGAGGTAGCAACAAGATAATTTTATGGTTGGGATGGAGGGTCACCAGAGCATAAGAGACTGTATTAAAGGGTCACAGCTTTAGGAAAGTTGAGCAGCACTGCCCTAAACCATTCCTTTTCTCCCCACCCTTGAAGGAAGTACCCTGTTTCCCACACACCTCCCGTCAGTAGGTACCACCTGTACTTATTTCTGACCTCAATAAAAAACAGAGCACCAGCCTTGATTCTGCAGGGGAAATGAATGGCAAGGACTTGGGCAAGGATTCCTGAGCCTTTATACTGGTGAGAAAGGCAAAGTCTTGGAGTTGGGGACTTCAGTCTGTGCAGTGTCAGAGGTAGGAAGACATGGTACAGCAGCCAGCCAAATGGCAAAGTGACCTAGCTTAATGCAGAATGACCAAGTGACCTAGCCTAATGCAGGATGGACAAGTGGCCTAGCCTAACGTAAAATAGCCAAGTGGCCTGCCCTAGTGTAGAATGGCCCAGCTCTTGGCATGTTTGCTGGAGCAGTATAGGGCCAGACTGGGCAAAGGGCCCATTGGAGGCCCTGGGAGATTCATTTTCTCTTCTGAAAGGGTCTGGTCTTTGTTTTGAGTTACATGGCTAAACGGGTAAGCAGCTGGATGATAAAAAGCAAGTCTCTAGAGACCTGTCTGTCTGAAGACACCCACAGACTGCTTAGCAGTGGCCACAGGTCTGTCCCAGAAGTACTACTTCATTCATCCCACAAATATTAATCAGTGTGAAACATCTTCTATTCTGCAGGTCTCCTCAAGACCGAGACAGATATGGTGCGTGATGTTTTTCCAGAACAAGGGAGAATGGGAAGAGGCTTTTGACTGTAATGCATGATTGGAAATACCCCTTGTTTTGACACAAACATTTGAGTTCTTGTTGATGATTTTTGAATGGCTAGCTGTTGGAAAGCTGGGGATGGTGGGGTGGGGGAGGAGAAGGGAGAATTCACTGTAGTAGATTCCCTGTAACTATTCCATATTACCTGCTGTCTGACAGCACATGTGAGTCGGATCACAGGAGCCACAGAGTTGTTCCAGGAGAGAACGCAGAAGGCACGTCCCACACAGATGTGTTAATAAAGGACAAGCCACAGGCCGTAACATCCCGCACCACCCTGCCCTCATGGCTCTCCCAGCTGTTGAACAAAAGGTGGCAATGGGAGAGACCAGAACACTTCACCTCCAAAGGCAAAGGATTGCTGGGCCGAGGACAATTAGGAGCAGATGCAGAAAGGCCCCATGTCCTCATGGACTCAGGGCAGGGGAAGCATTACCAAGACAGAAGATGCCCATCACGGGGGACAGCAAAGGCACTGTGGACAGCGTGAGGCCCTGGAGCCCAGGAGATGGCTCCAGAATAAACCGCCCGCCAGTTTTACAGCTGCCCTTCATGTCCAGCTGCCACCCTTTCACAAGTTGCCACCCCTCGAGGCCAAAAGTCCTTTACCTTTGCCTTGTCGCTGGGCTGGGGATAGCGCAGTGGCAGCATGACTGCCCCGAAAGTCCCAAGTGTGGTCTCCAACACAGTGCAAAACTGATGAGGAAAAATTGGAAGTCACGGTTGTTCTTGCAGCTACTGAACGGGCTTGAATTCAAAGCTGCCTTGTTGAGAACTACATGTCCTTGGTGTCTTCCACCTGTATGTGGAAGAGGAAAGAGAAAAATGCCATCTGTCTTCCTCTGGCAAGTCCATCTTTTGTTGCAGAACGCTGGTCCAACTAAGACTCTGTTAAGGCTGAGGAAAGGAAGTCCTCCACAGAGGCCCTGCCACAACTGAAGCGAGTCTGCTGTGAGTGAAGGTGTTTATCCCCTCTAAAGGTGCAGTGACTGCCAGATCCAAGTCCTGCATGGAGATAGGTGGTGGAGGGAGATGGAGGAGCCTCGTGATGAGAGGCTTTCAGGGTGGCTGGGGTGTGAAGAGGGGCTAAGGCCTTCCTTACAGGACAGGGTTGGTTCCCGTGGGAGCAGGTTGTTATACAGCAAGGATGCCTCTCCTGCTTTCTCATCCGTGCGTGCCTGCACTCCCTCCTGAAGCCCACCACAATGTGAAATTCTATAAGTGACATCTTGAACTTCCCAGCCTCCGGGATGGTGAGCCAAAGTCAGCCTTTGAGTTTCTTGATCACAGGGATTTCATTACAATAGAAACTACCCGGAGAAGCTATGAGTGTGCCACACATCTATAATTGCCCACTCAAGCGTCTGAAGCAGGAGGATCTTAGATTTGAGGCAAGACTGTCAGGAAAGAGGAAAGGGAAAGAAAGGAGAGGAAAGGAAAGGAAAGAGGAAAGGAAGGAAAGGAAAGGAAAGGAAAGGAAAGGAAAGGAAAGGAAAGGAAAGGAAAGGAAAGGAAAGGAAAGGAAAAAAGAAAGGAGAAAGGAAAAGAAAAAGGAAAGGAAAGGAAAGTAGGGCAAGGAATCTAGCTCTGTGGTAAGGTGCTTTCTGGGCACACAAGGCCCTAGGTCCTGCCCCCAGCACTAAAACACAAATAAAGAACAAACATTAGAAATCAGCCCCTGCCGTTCCAATTATTAGCTCCTTAAATGAAAATGATCTTGACAGCTTCAATGGAAAAGATCAGAGTGCTTGAGCTACGGTGTTCTAAACAGCTGTAGCTGCATGAAGGCATGCATAACCCATGGAAAATCGAGGCTGTAAGCAGCCCTGAAGCCTCGGGTGGAGCTGGGATGTCAGCTCTGCTGCGGGTGGCACTCTTTTACCGAATGCCCAGTTCCCAGAGTCTCTTTTGCTAAAAGAAACAGAATACAGTTGACAGGAAGGAAGCCAGCAGGTACCTCAGGTTTCCTGCAGAGGAAGAGAGTGTGTGAGGGTGCCCCACATCCATGAGGCTCTGCTGCCCACCCGGAAGCAGCTGGCCCCCTCTGCTGCCCACCCGGAAGCAGCTGGCCCCCTCTGCAGCCTCCTCCACATTTCTTCCCTTATCAGCCTGACACCTTCAAAGGTGGCCAGGCCAGACTGCATCCTTTCCCAAGGATAGCAGATGGCTCCCTCGCCCGTGTGTGTGTGTGTGTGTGTGTGTGTGTGTGTGTGTGTGTGTGTGTTTCACATGGGCTTCCACATCGCCTAGGCTGGCCACAAATTTATTATGGAGTCAAGGATGACCTTGAACTTCTGATCCTCCTGCCTTATCTCATAATGATAGGATTACAGATATATGGCACCACACCCAGTTTATAGGACACTGGGTGTTAAACCCAGGACTTTGTGCATACCCAGAAAGCACTCTACCAACTGAGCCCCATCCCCATCCCTCCTTTGCAATCTTTAATGACAGCCAAACCAATGCCACAGCATGCACTGACGGAACTAGCCACGTTCAAGCACACTAAATATCTGCTGGACTCAGCCCTGCCTGGCCAGTCACAAATCGCTTCCACAGGGCCTTTGCTGTGCTGTCTGCTCGGATGATGCCCCGTGGTCCCTCTCAGACTCCACCTCTCCCAACCTCACACCACATTCCTCCAAGCTGTCGCAAGAAAATATCCCCAGCTTGCTGGCTTACCAACACCACTTACTCTTTCAAAAGTTCCACACTTCCGTGAGATGAAATCAAGGCGTCTAATGGGCCAGGCACCTCCCTCCAGGGAGAGCCTGTTTCCCTTCCTTGCTCCATCTGCAGCTGTACCCTCATGTCCTGGGCTCACAGCCCCTCCCACCATCTGCAAAGCACTGTGTCCAGCCTCAGTGTCGCGCATATAGGCACAGGTGAATGTGCCCACAGAGTCCAGGATCCCTGTACCAGAAAATACAAGTGGAAAATCAGAAACAATATTTTGATTCTTTGGGGCAAAAAAAGAAAAAAACTCCCCATGCCAGATCCCCTTGGCTAAGGCATTCACCCCAGAAAACTTGTAATTGAGAACTTCTGTCTATTTAAGGCTTGTTTAATTCTTTCTTAAAGCTTAAAATTCTTTCTTAAAACTTCACCTACAGTGACTTAACCAGGACAAAGGTCACCTCATGGAATTGTTATCATCAAAGGAAATTGAAGCAATCATCCAGGCTCCAGGTGATGGGGAGCTTCAGAAGTTTCCAAACGGCAAGCTTACCTCCAGTCATAAAGATAAGTGGTGCATGTAATCTCAGCACAAGGAAATACAGGTAGAAGATTGGGAGTTCAAGGCCACCCTTGACCAGATAGTAAATTCCAGACCTGGCTGGACTAATGGAGACCTTGTCTCAAAACAAAGCTACACACACACACACACACACACACACACACACACACACACACACACA
>NW_026591790.1:0-14418 GCF_907164565.1 Psammomys obesus
CACACACACACACACACACACACACACACACACACACACACACACACGGTTCCCCTTGGATGCAGGCAATAGAAATGCAAGTGGCTTTCTCTAATCACCAGTGAAATGTAGGGTGAACTGCCAGTGACAGAGGGTGTGATCAACCTTCTTACCCGAGGATACTCAAGTCAGATGTGTAGCGGTCTGGGCATTCTCCTGGGTTGTCCCATTGTAACAGATTTGAGAGAGGGTGATTTTTTTAACTTTTTACTGGTTCCTTGTGAAGTTCAGATCATGCACCCCATCTCACTCATCTCTCTCTCTCTCTCTCTCTCTCTCTCTCCCCTCCATCCCAACAGAGAAAAAATACCTCATTGTGGAAGCTGCAGGGTGTCACAGTGTGTCCCACAGTACATGCTTTTGTTCACATTTCTTTGTTTGCAAATGTTGGTTGCAGTGACTCATTAGTCTGGTACAAGGTCTCTGACTTCTGCTACTCCATCAGTACTGGAACTTCATGGGCTTCCTCTAGGATACCCTGTTGTTGCCCTGTGTCGTGGCGATCCTGTTTTGGATCTGTAGGGCTGGCTCCCTCACACACTCCAGCAGTTCATCGATGGGGTAGGTGTTGGGGTGGGCCAGGTCAAAGCCCTGGAGCTGGGTCTGAGACATATCTGAGCTGGTCAGCCCACCAGCTCTCCCACAGTGAGAGTGGGTAATTTTTTGGTTGCTTTTGGTTTGGACTTGGTTTTGTTTTGAGACAGGGCCTTGCTGTGTAATCTAGGCTGGCTTGGAATTTATCATCCTCCAACCTCAGCCTCCTCACTGCTGGAATTACAGGCTGGAACCACCATGCCCTGCTCCAGACGTGGGGATTTATAAAGAACAGAGACTTACTTCTAAGAGTTCTAGAAGCTGAGAAGGGTGAAATCAAAGGACTCACACCCGATGAGAATATTCATAATGGATGGTGGAAGAACAAACACTATATATTCAAATATGAGAGAGAGAGAGAGAGAGAGAGAGAGAGAGAGAGAGAGAGAGAAGCCCACATATCCTCTTATCAGGAAACCACTCCCATGGTAACTAACCCATTCATTCAATAACAGTGTCAGTCTGTTCTCTCAAGACTAACCACCTTTTCAAGGTACACCCCTAACACTGAGAATTGCAGGTTAAGTTTCTGGCAAGTACTTCATGGGAATAGAAGGTACGTCTCTCATCGCTGTGGTGGAGCACCTGACAAAGCTCTTTAGGAGTTTACCTTGCCTCATGATTTGAGGAAGCGGTCCATCACGGCAGGAAGCAGAGCTAGCTGTGGCAGCAGGGGCATGGGGCAGTTGGTCACACTGCCTCTGCAACAGGAAGCAGAGAAAGATGATGATAGCTGGTGACCACCCCTCCTTCCTCCTTTTATTCAGCCGAAACCTCAATCATGATGTCACTCACACCCAGGGGAGGTCCTCAATTAAGCATCTCTGGAGACTCGCTTAAAGACACGCCCAGAGTTGTGTTGTCTCCCAGGCAATTCCAAGTCCAGACAAGGTGGCAATAAAGACGAGCCATCACGGGGCAGTGACACCGTAGCAGCTGTATCGACCAGGCTATTCGGAAGGCAGTGATCACCTGGGTTGTAGCTCTCGTTTTGGTTTCACACTAAAAACCGAAGCTGTTTTCTTTCTCTTATATCTTTATCCAGAAGTTTTCTAGGTTATCATATTTTGTTTTTAACTATCTAATCTCTTCATAGGTATTTTAATATTTGCGTTTTTTTTTTTTTATTCGTGTGTGCTTGTGTCTGGAGACCAGAAGAGGGCAGATGTGAGTTGCTCAGTGTGAATGCTGGAAACTGAACTCCTACAAGAGCAGTAACCGCTCTTATGCCTGAACCATCCCTCCAACGCCCTCATGCCACAACTCATAGTTTACACCTGCAGAGCGATTTTTGTCACGAATGGCAATATTCCCAGATTGAGGGGATTGGAGACAGGCCGCCTTTGTGGTCCGTTACTCAGCCAGCCCATGCCTTCTGGCCCATTGCTCAGCTTTAGTGTTCTTCCTAGCATCCGTTGATGGGGTCAGACATCTACAAGGCTCTTTTCTTGCTCCCCACCGCAAAATACGCCACAAGTAGACAGATACCTGGTTTGTTGTTTTTACCAAGGCACAGCCAGCATCTGAAAAGCATGTGACCCATTAAGTAAATGTGTCACCGTCAGCTCCGTCCCGTGGTTAAGCCACTCTGTGAAGCCACACAGACTGCCCCAGCCTCTGCCCTGCCTGCCTTTGGCTAAGCAGGACCTGAAAAGACTGAGAACAAGAGCACTGAGAAGAAGCGCCGCCTGCCACAGAGAACGACCCTTCAGTACACGACAGCAGTGGTGAACAAGAAGCAGAATCGTGGCCTGTAAGTCTCCAGATGGATTCTGTGTCAGGCGCTTACCACGCTGTTTCACGTGGAGCATTATTACAGCCGGAGCAACCAGGTGCAAGACCCACTGGGGCGCCCCTCTGAAGAGGCCCTGACTTCATGGCCCAGGGGCACGCTTGGTGGAAGAAGGCCCCCTGCAATTCACTCCCGTGCCTCTCTGTGACAGTCTGAGGTGCTGCCCCAGAGAGCAAGTGAGCAGCTTGCTTTGTTACCCTTTCAATAGCAGACCCTGTCTATTTTTGCAATAGCACATCTCTGTTATACCTAGAAATTCCTTCTTCAATTTAGCTTTTAGAAAAATGGATTTAGAAGCCAGTGCGCATCTGCCTGCCCTCGCTTTAGTATCTACTAAAAGCCAGGTCTGGCTTGGAAATGCAAGAAAAGTCTATCCCGTCTCTGCAAAGGCTTTGAGGGGCCACAGAACACGTGCACTGTGGAGTTTTGTGTCCTGTGGTGGTGACTGCTGTCGCTTAAAGGTGCCGTCTGTACTTGTTTACCAAATGACTAAAACCTTGGGCTGCGGTTCCTGCCTGCCCAAACCCCCTTTCAGTGGAACCACTTAGGAGACTGGAAAGAATTCCGCTGCTGTGGTGGTTTCAATGAAGTCCCCTCCCAGCCTCTAGTATTTGGACACTTGGTCCCTGCTGGTGGCACTGTTTAGGGAGGTTATGGGGAGGTGCAGCCTTGTGGAAGGAAGTTTGCGTCTAGGGGCAAGATTTGAGAGCTGATGGCCTTGCCCCACTTCCGAACCTGCCTCTCTGCTTTGTGTTTCTTTGGAGACGTGAGCTCTCAGCTTCCTGACAGGCACCAGCTGCCAGGCCTTCCCCTCCACTGTGGACTCTCCTCTGGAACTTTCCCAGGTAAGTTCCGCCTATATGCCACAGCGTCTCATCAGGGCAGCCGGAAGGACGTGGATACAGCCACCCTGACCTCAGTCCTCATCTCTGATGCTTCAAACACTGCACCTGGGTGCATCTTCAGTTAGGCCAGAAACTGTCGCATAAGCAGTCTCCTTTGACTTTCTTAGGACACCAGAAGACACAGCTCGGCACCAGTTAAGAAAACATTTTTTTTAACATTACTTGAAATTGCAACAATGTGATGTGTTTAACGACTGCATAATAACATTCCATTATCATATTAACCTGACACCATACTAAATTTAATTTTAATTTACATATCACATTTATACCTTACAGATGGTATTTTGCATCATAACATAGTATTTAATGGCATGATAAAATATTGCTTTACTTGAAAAAAAAAAAGGCCAATCTAGTTAGCCTCCTTGGTGAGCTGTAAGCCAGTGAGAGACTGCCTGTGTAGTGCTCTGTTTGGGGTGTTTAGGCCTCTACCTCCTTCCAGCCTCCCAACCCTACATAGAGGAGAGAAGGTTGGTGGGGAGAGGGGCATAGACCCCTGTACTTGTCTAGGCTGCTAGGGCCGAAAGGTCTTTGGGGACTCTATACCAATCTCCGCCAACAGCCAAGGCAGCCAAATGCCTCCACGCCACTGCACCCCGAAGCGTTTCTCTCCACCTGTCTGCTCCAAACCATCAGAGACCACCATCTCTGGTCTCTGGTCTCACCAAACTGATACACACCACACGCCAACAACGAACGCCACAGCTTCTCCTTCTGGGCTCTCAAATGTATATCCTCTGACCCTAGACCATGAGACGTGAGCTCTCAGCTTCCTCCACGTTGCACGTGGAAGGCCATTACCAGCTGGCAAAGGCCACACTGTGCACAAGACAGTTAACCGGCACAGACAAACTAAAATCCCACACTTGGGATTAAAACAAAAACATATTTATGTAACATAACTGAGCTGACAAGGACACCCAAACTTCCGTTACATGTCTCACAAGAAAGTGGGACATGAGGACCAGCACCCAAGGTTTTCCTCTGGCCTCCACACACGTGTGCACACAGGCACAAATGTGCGCTGCATACATGCATACACGCCAATAAAAATAAATTACTAAAGAGTCTCTCCAGCTGAGATCCCTGACCCCTGTCTGTGCCATGCTGGATGGTCACTCTAACAAGCACGTGTGAGACAGAAAACCAACACCATGAACGGACGAGTTTGGGTCAGAGTGAGGTAGGAGACATTATAAAGATTAAGTCGCAATCAACTAGTGAATAAGGCTGTGGTAAGCTTGAAAAGAAAAATTCTACAGCTCGGTAATTTAAAAACCTTCAGAATGCCCCAACTGAAGACTAACGGGAATAGATCCTGCTCAGCTGCGCCACCTCGTGGTAGGTCCTTGAGTGCATTTCCTGGTCTCTGAATGGGGTATCTTCAATAACCAGATTTTCATCTGCATTCTGACCACTTTGATTTTAAAAAGATTTCTCACTCATGATGCAGGCATGAAATATCTACTTTATAATGGTGCAAGTCCCTTTTGTTAGTTGTTAAACTTTCTTTTAAAAGTAATTATAAAGTTTTAATACTGATATATATATATATGTTGCATTGTCAAAATGCACCCATTTACATCAAAATTTCATTTCTCATTGAGGCAGGAGAGTAGGGAAGAAAAAGGGGTACATGAGAGCTAGCATATGGAATGTGCCTGTTGGCAGAGGGAAAGACTGAAAACCTCAGGACTAGGGACCACCTGTGTGAGACAGAGCGTGGGAAAAGCCCACACGTGCAAACGCAGGAGCAGGCCAGCACATGGAAGAGATATGTGAAGGGCACATTTCCCCACCTCCAGAGAGCACTCATGGGTGCCGTAGTACTTCCTCACACCCTTGAGTGAATGCAGTCATTCTTGGATTTTAAGAGCAATTTCAATTATTCACTTGGAGAGGCCAACAGTAGATCTTTAGGTACGTTCCCAAGTTTACTGTCACTGTCCCACTATTTGTCATGAGATGGTGGCCCATGACTAGCTTTGTATCTTGCCAACTGACAGAGTGCCTCAGTGGTAAAACAAAGCTCCTGACGATCTTGCTCAGTCATCCCAGAAAGAAGTGTTTGTAGAAAAGACCTGTCCATCTTGCTTGAAGTAGACAATTTCAGGAAAGACAGACTGAAGAATTACACATCACCCCCATGGCTGCAACAATTTCCCAGTTCCAAGCTCCTCACCCCACCCTGCAAAGGGTCACAGTCAGCTTTTTTCTTTGGTAGGCACCTCCGTTTCCTGCCAGAGAGAGGCTATCGCTTGCTGTGTGTGCTAGCAAAGACAGTGTCATCGGTTGAAGGTCACAGTATCTTTTCTGTCTTCTGTCCCTTGGTGCTGCCTCAGAAACCTAACCATTGGTACCAAAACCCAGAAAGGGCATCCAACGTCCACTGGCAGCCCAAGCCCTCCAGCCTGCCCTCCCTTGCTCTCATCTGCTGTGGTCCCCAGCCCCAAGTGGGCCCGGCAGCACCACCCATCCCCCCCAGGCAGCCATTCCTCTCACTCCCCGTCTCCACTCTTGCCTCACTTTTCTCTGTCTTGAGCTGACATTCTGACCTCCAGGTGGAAGGCCAGTTCTCCATTAGATCAGAGCATGAATCCAACACAGCTGAAAATGTCAAGACAAGGTAATTTGTGGGCCGTAATTCAGAGGGGCTTTGCTTAGGTCTCAGGGGCTCCCGAAGTCCCTCTCTGTCTCGTCTTGAGACTCTCTAAGCTGAAGGTTCCGGGAGTTTTCCACAGGCATGAGAACTGCTTGGTGAAAGTTCCAGAAGCTCTCCGCTGGCCCCTCTGTCTCTCAACTCCTATAAAATACAAGAATGGGATGTCTCTCCTTCTTTCAATTTGAAACCTGAGGGATGTCTCTAGGTGGCTGGATTTGGCCCATTTTTAACTTGGTTCTGCACCCACCATGGGTTCCAAATTGTCTGCACCAAAGGACACATCCTTTGCTTGTCTGTAGGCTAATCTAAGAGAGCTCCATTTGGGAGACTTCAGACCAGCCACACTTGTTTGGCTCTTGGTCCAAATCTGGCCTCAACATACATTGGACAATGGCTATTGCCAGCCTCAATTTGGAACTTTCAAGTCTCAAAAATCTAAATTGATTTAGAAAACTTCATAAAACGGAATGGAGAATGGTCCAAGGTCCACCACACACACACACACACACACACACACACACACACACACACACACACACACACTGTAACTCCCAGTTCATCTTACTAACCCTTCTATCCCTGCCACTCAGCTCCCACTTGTGACCGCATCCCAGAATGCCTGCTGTTTCTCCTGGGTCTCCAAGTCTGCCTCTTTCAGCTGAGACTCCTTTGCCTTATGTCTACTGTCTACCTTTGTTTCTGCCTCACCAAGCCTGGATACTCTTGCTTGTATTTTTATAGTTTCCTGTTTGATGGCCTCTGGGTTACAGACATTTATATTCTCGGAAACTTGATGTTTTCATAAGAGACAAAGTATTTGTTAAGTTTTTCAGGCTCTCCACTTCCATCTGCAGCTGGAACGGGAAGAAACTGACTATGGATTTTAAAAAGGCCCTTTGTCTAAAATCTACCAATAAAACGTGCAGCTGTGCCTGCTTAAAATAATCCCAGCTGGGATTTAAGATAGGCAGTGTCATCAGACCTTTACCTCGGTAGCGGTCACTCCTTCCAGCTGGATATAGACCTTAATTATGCCAGACTGTAAGGTTTTCTGCTTGTACAGACTAAAGACTAAAAGGAAGGTATCCCACCTAGGCAGCAATGAGAAAGCTGTTATAGATACTGAGTGAAGGCCCCAAATGTTGTATAACACCTCCTCTAAAAAACAAATCTTACAACAATAGGAGATTTATTTACTATTATGTCTCATATTTATTTTTTTAATCAAGAGAAACATACATAAAAAATAAAATAGCTAAAGGTAATTTTCTGAATACTTCTCCCTCTTCTTGATTTTGTTTACAAAAAAAATGTTCCCCCATTCAAGTTAATGGATATCTTGGATACTCTTGCTGAAATGTAAACTATATCTCAAGATCTGCAAAACCATTGTGGGTATGGTTTTAAAAGTTGCGAAATTTCTTTTCTTGTTGTTGTTGTTTTGCTTTGTTTTCTCTGTGTTACTTTGGCAGTCCTGGACTCGCTTTGTAGACCAGGCTGGCCTCAAACTTACAGAGATCTGCCGGCCTTTGCTTCCCTGAGTGCTGGGATTACATGTGCCACCTGGCCTGGCTAAAACTTGTAAACTTTCGAGCAGAGAAAAGTCAGTTCAAAACTTGTAACCAAAAATGGCTCAAACTTAACAGAGATAAAATTATGAAATCCTAATTTTATGAAAGTTACTATTTTATTAAAAACTATTGAAGATAATTAAGACATAAAAGTTAATGATCACCTTATAAATAATCAAATTTGCTAATGTGCTCAGAATTGTGTTTGTAGCCATGCTAAATACAAATACAATTATTAGGGTCTGGAGAGATGGCTTAGTGGTTAAGAGCACTGGTTGCTCTTCTAGAGAACCCTGATTTGATCCCAGCGCCCACATGGCAGCTCACAACTGTAACTCCAGTTCCAGGTGGTCCAACACCCTCAGACAGACAGACATGCAGTCTGTCATCAAAGTAACAGCTTTGGAACTTTATTCGGACTATCCAAGCACTATCTTTAGAAACTTTGCTAGGCAATGCTATAACAATGACACTTTTAACTGTCAGTCAGATGCTGGCTTTGACTAACTTCTTACTAAAGCTTCCAGGTGTCTGTTCCTTATAGAGGAGTCTGATGTAACAAACAGATAATCACAGTTACCTTATCCTTGAACAGAAGGTACCTGCTCCAGCCAGTTGTAAAATCGCATTTAACCTAGTGTTAGCTTTATGTTTAACCTTATATTAACTTTTGCTAATCTTGATGAAAACAAAAAACAAACCTCATTTACTTTGTCTCTTACTGTCCCCCACAGGCGGTACAGTTATTATCTGCTGCCTTTTGTTCTGGATCTTTGTCATCTGTTAAGTTTGCTATGGCCTCTTGGATGACCCTCCTCTGAGGGTCATAACTGCTGCCCCTTCTACCCATTTTGTCAGTGAGAAGCAGTTAAAGATAGTAAGCAGCCCCAAGCCCATGAAAGCACCAAGTAACTTCCAAAAATGGAAACTTAATGGGCCATGGGCTATCCAACTCATGACTCTTCTTGCCATTCTGTTCAGGACTCAGAATTAAAACAGCTGTACTAAAGCTTTCTTCACATCAATTAGCCTGTCTCACCAGCTCTCAAAAAAGAAACAAACAAACAAACAAATAAAAATCCCAAACATGTATTTTAGATCAGCTTAACATCCTGGAGGACTATCTCAATTCTTTGGCTGCTGTAGTACTCCAAGACTAGACCTGCTAAGTAGTTTGTGCCCTCCTTCACAAATGATGCTACTTCTGCACTGACAAATTTTAACTGGTTTGAGATGAGGCCTAAAGATACAAGCACAGATGTAGCCTATGGCAGCTCAGTCTCCAAGTGGGTTCCCTAGTAAGGGGAACAGGGACTGTCTCATGAACTCAGTGGCTGGCTCTTTGATCACCTCCCCATGAGGGGGGAGCAGCCTTGCCAGGCCACAGAAGAAGACAATGCAGCCAGTCCTGATGAGACCTGATAGAGACCTGATGAGACCTGAGACAGTCAGATGAAAGGGGAGGAGGTCCTCCCCTATCAGTGGACTTGGAGAGGGGCATGGAAGGAGAAGAGGGAAGGCAGGATTGGGAGAGGACGAAGAAGGGGGCTACAGCTGGAATACAAAGTGAATAAATTGTAATACATAAAAAAAATTTAAAAAAGATACAAGAACCATACAAAAATTCAACCACAGCCTCCTCCTGTGTATGAGCTTCTAGTTCCCTCCAATTCTGGCTCCTCCACTGGATCAAGTTTTTCCACCATATTATCCCCTTAATTTTCACCCTGTCCTTTAAATGCTTTACTTACTGAACTTCCCAACACACACACACACACACACAACCACACAACAGCTCCACATGTTCCTGACACATCTGCAGAAAGACCTTTTCGATGGTGTGGATAGACTCTGGCTATAAGGAACTTCCATCCTGTTCACCCCAGGCCAGATACAATAATCTGCATCCGTCCTTGGTTTTCTCCTGCCGCCTTCCTTCCGTGCTCTGGAGCTCCCTGCTGCTTCTGTTAGCTCAGTGTGGACCGGCAGTGAGACTTGTCACTCTTGTCCTGAATCACCTCACACCCACTTCCTAGCTTCAGCTCATTCTATCTCTCTCACCTCCATTTCTCCCTTTTCATTCACCTTTCTGGGAAATCTCTCAGTTTTACTCTGTGAGCATACTGTCTACTTACACCTCTATAATTAGTTTTCAAATGTTTCTCTAGAAATGCATGACAGCAATTGCATGATCCATCAAGGCCAATCAAGTTAAAATTCTCCTGCTAAGTGACCAGAGGATCCCTCTTCAGTGGACCCTGAACGAGCCCCTCCTGAAGACAACCCTCCTCAGCAGAAAGCAGCCAAGAAAGGCTTCCCACCCCACCCCCATTTTTTATACCTCTTTTGAGTTTAGAATGATGGAGTACCTTGGAGATTAAAGATAATATTGCTCAGTCATACCAGAAAGGAATGCTTGCAGTGACAACCCATCCCCATGACAGTCTCTCTTGCTTGTATTACACAATTTTGGGAAAGGCAGACTGCACAATTGCACGTAGCCCCATGGCTGCAACAATTTTTATATTCTCAACCTCTACACCCCAACTCTTTCCCTTGACAGATCATGTCAATTTCTTGAGGGGGGGGAGTGGGGGGATAGACAGGCTACCCCTCTCTGTGTGTCCCATCTGTTGAAGGTCAGACTTATGTCTCTTTTCTGTATTTTGTCCCTTTAAGCTGCCTCAGAAATCTAAAAAAAAAAAAAAAAAAAAAAGTTCATTATATAGATGCCATAACACTAACCTCTGAGACTTTTATGGATTTAGAGAAGCACTTGATAAAGAAGGATGCCATGTGGGGTTGGAACAAAAGGGCTCAAGATTTTGAGCAGGCTAAGATCCTGGTAAGATGGGCTAAATCGCTGAGTCCTGCTATCCTAGTGTCCCTTTCACAGCGCTTCTCAATCTGCGGGGTCAGATATGTACATTATGATTCATAACAGTAGCAAAATTACAGTTATGAGATACCAATGAAATAATTTTATGGTTGAGTGTGTTGCCAGAACCTGAAGAACTGTATTAAAGGTTCAGAACATTGTTAGGCCCAGCATGAGCCTAATTTTCAGAAAGGATGAAGAGAACTCAGGAGACCAGATCTCATCGATGCAAAATCACAAATCTTTGCCAGTCAGCAAAGAGTGACCCAGGAGACAAAGGCCTTGGGTTTTTAAGAGACAAAGTGTGGGAATTTTGAGGTTGCAGTTCAGGATTGGATGAGGAAGCTATAAAGTAAGATAATTGGTTAGTCTTAGGTGCTCAAGCTTAGCCAGTCTTGCCAAGTGTGGATGCAGCTGCAATTAAAGGTGAGGGTGGTTAGCTCATCCTTGAAAATTGAGGATTCAAGCTTTTGGCTGGAGGTCAGGAGCTACTCAGAAGAAGAACTGAGGCCATCTGGGTTGGTTGCTAAGAAACACTATCTCGAAGACAAGGGTCTGGTCATTCTTTTTGCTGAGTGAAGGTCATTGCTTGCTCACTTTTTTATAGCTGTTCTCACAGATAGGGTCACATTCCTCCATTCTCTGGAAAAGTACTAAGAGGCTTTAGCTTAACCTGGACCTAAAACTCAAAACTATAGGCTTTAGAAGACATACAGGTTACAAAGTTAGTCTGACCCTTTCATAAGAAGGTTGAGAACCATGGTCTTAGACGTTACCAGAAGCTCAGTAGGCTACAGCTGGGGACTATAGCAAATGATTCCAATAGGACTGCTCCGTCATGGAAAGGGGCACACACAATGCTAGACCAGCCACTGCATATGAAGCATCTCAGAGAGTAGAAAACATGAGGATCCCTGTCACCAGCCTCAGTGCAGCTACCCCAGAGCCCCAAGAAAACACACCAGCCCCAGAATCCTTGGACTTTTTACAAACCCCTGTTAAAACACGATGGATTAACATGGAGTCCTAAGTGTGCAGAAATATGATTTACTTGAGAATATAAAAACAAGTGAAACTTCTCCCAACCCAGGTGCATTTTTTTCACAAGGGATTTCTAGTCCCATCTATTTTTTTCCTTTAATCTCAGCTCTCATTTTTTTGTCCAAGTCATTACATTCCCCTCTCACCAGACAACTGAGTCCTATAAAGAAAAATTTCTGATTGTCCAATGTACAGCTCTGCCGGCCTTGCAAGGAGGTCTACTGGCCCCAAGAACATCCAGCATAGACCCATTCCCACCAATTCCCTGCTGCTGGGTCCCCTGGGGCACAGCCAAAAGCAGTGAGCTGCATTCTGTCTCCTGAGGTCCACTGTCTGGCCCACAGCTCTGCTGGCCTTCCTGAGGAGGCCTGCAGGGCCTCAAGAACATCCAGGTTAAACTATACTCCCCCAATCCCTTGCCTGCTGGGTCTCCCTAGGGCACAGCCAGCAGAGGTGAGCTGAGCTGTTCCCTAAGATCCATTTTTCCAGCTCACAGCTCTGCCTGCCTTCCTGGGGAGTCCAGCACCAGGAACATCCAGGATAGACCCCTCCCGACCGATCCCCTACCTGCCAAGTCCCCCTAATGCACACCTGAGAGTGGTAAACCACACCCACTTCCCTGCACCCCATTTTCTGGCCCACAACTTTGCCTGCATCCCCGTTGGCCAGCTAGCAGCAGGGACAAGCAGATGTTTAGAGGCCAATCAACAAGAGCCAGGGCAATATGGCACCACCAGAGTCTAGCTAGCCGACTACAGCAAGCCCTGGAGAGACTAACACAACTGAAACAGAAGAAGTTGACCTTAAATACAATCTAATAAAGATGATAGAGGCCTTTAACAGTTTTATTCATTTCTTTTACCTATTTGATTGTGTTTCCCCATATTTCTTTAATGGATTTATTCATTTCCTCTTTAAAGGCCTGAAAATGGAAATAGAGGCAATAAAGAAAACACAAAGTGAGGGAATCCTGAAGATGTAAAACGTAGGGAGGAGATCAGGAATTACAGGTGCATGCGTCACCAACAGAATACAAGAGATAGAAGAGAGAATCTCAGGCATAGAAGATACGATTGAAGAAAGTGATACATTGGTCAAAGAAAATGTTAAATCTAAAAAATTCCTGACACAAAACATCCAAGAAATCTGGGACAAAATGAAAAAAAATGGAACCTAAGAATAATAGGAATAGAAGAAGGAAAAGATTCCCAGCTCCAAGGCCCAGAAAATATTTTCAACAAAGTCATAGAAGTCATAGAAAAAAATTTCTCCAACATAGAGAGATATCTATAAATACACAACAAGTTTACAGAACACTCAGTACATTGGACCAGAAAAAAAAAATCCTTCTATCACGTAACAATCAAAATGCTAAGTGTACAGAACAAAGAAAGAATATTAAAAGCTACAAGGGAAAAAGGCCAAGCGACAGATAAAGGCAGACCCATCATAATTACACCCGATGTCTCAACAGGGACTCTAAAACCCAGAAGGCCTGGGCGGATGCCTTGCAGACTCTTAGAGACCACATATATTAGCCCAGACTACTATACACAGCAAACACTTTTGGATGGGGAGTATTTCAAGACACAAACACAAAAGAATATACCATATTCTCAGCACCTCATGGAACCTTTTCCAAACTGACCATTTGTTTGGTCACAAAACAAGCTTCAACTGATACAACAGATAGCTTGTCAGACCTCCATGGATTAGAGCTGGATTTCAACAGCAACACAATGCCTACAAATTCCTGGAAACTGACCACTGGGCCAGGGAAGAAATAAAGAAATAAGTTAAAGACTTTCTAGAATTCAATGAAAATGAAGGCACAACACACCTGAATTTATGGGACACAATCATAGCAGTGCTAAGGGGAACGTTCATAGCACTTAAAGAAATTGAAGAAATCTCATATAAGCAGCTTAACAGCACACGTGAAAGTTCTAGAACAAAAACAAACAAACAAAAAGCAAACACACCCAAGAGGAGTAGATAGCAGAAAATAATCAAACTAAGGGATGGAATCAATAAAATAGAAACAAAAAGAATACAAAGAATCAATGAAACCATTCCCAGCAACCACATGCTGGCTCATAATCATCTATAATGAGATCTGATGCCCTCTTTTGCCCTGAAGGCTTACAGGCAGGCAGAATACAGTATACTAATAAATAATAAATAAATCTTTAATTAAAAAAAAGACTAAATGAAACCAGGAGCTTGTTCTTTGAGAAAATCAACAAGATAGACAAACCCCTAGCCAAACTAACTAAAAGGCTGAGAGACACCATCCAAATCAACAAAATCAGACATGAAAAAAGGACACAACCCTGAGGAAATCCAAAGAATTATTAGGTCTTCCTTCAAAAGTCTGTACTTCACAAAATTGGAAATTCTAAACGAAATGGATGGTTTTCTTGATAGATACCACTTACCAAAGTTAAATAAAGATCAGTTAAACAATTTAAATAGTCTTATAACCCCTACAGAAATAGAAGCAGTCACTGAAAATCCCCCAACCAAATAAAGCCTGGGACCAGGTGGTTTTAGCACAGAATTCTGCCAGATTTTCAAAGAAGAGCTAATACCAATACTCTTCAAACTATTTCAAAAAAAAAATAGAAACAGAAGGAACATTGCCAAATTCATTATATGAGGCCACAGTCACACTGATACCTAAACCACACAAAGACTCAACAAAGAAAGAGAATTTCAGACCAATTTCCCTTATGAACATTGATGCTAAAATGCTCGCAAACTGAATCCAAGAACACATCAAAAAGGTCATCCACCCATGACCAAGTAGACTTCATCCCATAGATGCAGGGATAGTTCAGTATATGAAAATTCATCAATGTAATCCACCATATAAACAAACAAATAAAAAAAAAAACACATGATAATCTTATTAGATGCTGAAAAAGAATTTG
>NW_026591791.1:0-3093 GCF_907164565.1 Psammomys obesus
ATCGTGGGCCTTTCCTGGAGGTTTAGTGAAGACATAGAGAGCTACATAGTTTAAGGCTGTTGGTCTTTTGCTGGGGCAGCCTCTCAGCTAGCTCCTAACTTAACCTAACTTCTACAGCCCTTCCCCCTCCATGTGGTTAGCACTGCCTACCTTCCGGCTCCATTCCACCTCCCTTCTGCTTATAGCCAGGACTGCCTGCTTCTCAGTCTGCCAGAAAGTTCTGCTCCTACTTTCCACCGCAGCACCGGGTACTCCCTGCCTAGTTTTTCTTTACTTTTCTTTTTTTTTAAGATTTATTTATTTATTTATTATTTATACAGTATTCTGCCTGCATGTGTGCCTGCAGGCCAGAAGAGGGCATCATATCTCATTATAGATGGTTGTGAACTACAATGTGGTTGCTGGGAATTGAACTTAGGACTTTTGGAAGAACAGAAGAACAGCCAGTGCTCTTAACCTCTGAGCCATCTTTCCAGCCCCGGTGCTGGTTTTTCAAATGTTAATTTATTTGGGGGTTCCTTAAAGCTTATACCTGTCTTCCAACCCTGTAACCCCAGGTAGGCGAAAAAGAAGGTTGGAAAGGAAAGGGAATGTAGAACGTTTTACTTCTTTCCCCTGCAAAGGATTCTTTTTGGGGGCAACACCAAATCAGTCAATACCAATTTAGTCATTATCAGTAGCCAGTAAACCAGGTAAGCAGTAAACCAGCAAACCAGCAAATGCAGCAAGCAGTCTTCTGTTCTCCTTCTCCAAGCCACTGTGCCTTCTCCCTCTGGCTTATCATATTTATACCGCTCAAAGTCCTCAGAATTCAAGTAACTCCAGCTGGCAAAAACCACGACCTTGCACCAGGAAGTTATCAGCTGTGGACAAACTAAGAGCCCACACTTGGGATTATAACAAAACATGTTTACATAACATAACTGAGTTTTTAAGGAACCCAAAACCTCCATTACACTGCTCCCAGCTCTGACTGCCTGCTTTTTCTTCTGCAAAAAAACCACATCCTTTAATCAACTAGTAGGTTAAAGAAGGTCCCCTTTCCCACCACAGCTTGCCTTATTTTAAAGGCAGGTTTGGAAGTGACAGTCACATTTCAGGCTTCAAATAACAATTAAAAACACACTTTTTTCATAGCCAGAAAATACAATATGTATGGGTCAACCCAACACCTGTGCTATTAAACAAAAATCCAGTACCAGATATGAGATAGTAAGATGTTAGTTTGTGGCTAGGGAGGCCCCAGGAGCACCCTCAAAGAGTATAGTTTCTTTCTGTTACTCTTGGTTTCCAATTTGAGCGGTGTGATAAGACCCTCAATAGGTTTTCTCCACTGAAGAAATGAGGCAGTTCAAGTCAGATTAGAGCGTAAAGGCAGGACTATTAGATGCAGCTGTTGGGAGGGTTCACAGGTCCAAAGGAACAAGGCCAGATAAGTCAACGTCGGGAGGGAGACACTGAAGAAGAAGAAAGAGAAAATGCAGAGAGAGAGAGAGGGAACCAAAATGTCTGGATTATGTAGAGAAGCTCCGCCCCTGGGCTGGAAAGTTCAGGGTAGGGGGCAGGGTATGCCAACCATGCCTGGTAACAGATACGGACTGAGGGATGCTGGGAGAACCTGGAAGACAGGTCCACTTTGGTATGTTAGCTATGCACCTCAGCTGCTTGTCCTGGGTCTGAAACCCAACAGAAGACACCACACGAGCTAGAGAGAAATAAGCTGGGTCTGAGCTGGCAGCTTCAGTGTCTAGCTGGCTTTCCTGGTGCTTTCCGGAAGGTGCTATTCAGGATCCTAGAGGGGAAAAAAAAAAGCATCGATGATGTTATCCAGAGGTGAATTGTATGAACTTATAGCAACCTACTAGTGGAGACAGTTTGCCTGTGCAATAGTGGCAAGACTTTTTTGAGAGTAACAGAGCTCTCTCTTATTGGATTTGAGGCCTGTTCTGCAGGAAAGAATGCGTGCCTGGTACTGTAAATCTGCTCCTTATAATGTGGCCGCAACAGTCATAGGCTGTGGGGCATACTTAGTACTGTTTAGTCAAACCAATATTGCATCAAATTGCCTTCTAAATCTCTGTTCACACGCACAGACAAAGTGTTACTCTCAGTCTTAATCAGAGAAGCTTCGTTTTGTAGGGAATGGCAGGAAGAGCAGAGATTCATGGTGATGAGAATAAGTAATGGCTGAGGGCTCACCCCTAAGAAAGACGTTGTTGCTGCTCCAGCTAAAGGAATATTCCGAGAAAGGGGACAGAAGCAATATAAGAACTAGAAGATGCGCAGAAGGATGTCACCTCCAAGCATGACACAGTCATTGTAATCATGAAGTCACAGTAACTGCAGTTGCATGCAGTAGGCTTGCATAAGAATGGGCATGCCCACAGTCAGACATCGATGTGGGAGGGCCTCTTAAGGGGGACATGCCCCTCCCTGCTGAGCCATTGGAAACAGATAGATGTGGTGGAAGGTTTTATTGATTTATTTATTTTTAACGTGTCTATTGTTTCGGTCCCAAATGTGGGCGAGGTTTTAAACAGCCTGTGTTGACTCTGAGAAGGGATAAATAGAAGCCTACAGACAGGGTGACATTGCTTCACCACTCTTCATTTTTCTATACTTCACTTCTTGGCCCTTTGGCTGAGTTTTGCAGCTTTCCTTGACTCTTTCCAGTTCGGTGGAGTCTTTCTGTTTCTGCTGAACCATGCTGCTGCTGTTGATTGTGTTGATTACTGTTTGGTGTTGGCTATTTGGCTGGTGTGCTGGTATCCAGACAATAGAGAGTGGACTCGCCCCAAGGAACTACATCTAAAAATGTCTACAACCCCCTTTTCCTAATAACCTTTTTTTCTTTTTAATTTTATTTTTTTCTTATCAGTTACATTTTATTAACTCTGTATCCCAGCCATGTCCCGCTCCCTCATTCCCCCCCAGTCCCTCCCTACCTTTCAAGAACAACAGAGGTGTATGAAAAATTCACCTGGAAACCTAGTACTTGAAACTCAATTTAATAAACTGGTTGGGTAACAGCACAGAAACCCTGTGCATCGTGGGCCTTTCCTGGAGGTTTAGTGAAGACATAGAGAGCTACAT
>NW_026591792.1:0-11259 GCF_907164565.1 Psammomys obesus
A
Organism: Psammomys obesus; assembly: GCF_907164565.1. Classification (NCBI taxonomy): domain Eukaryota; kingdom Metazoa; phylum Chordata; class Mammalia; order Rodentia; family Muridae; genus Psammomys; species Psammomys obesus. The sequence continues at coordinate 2 of NW_026591792.1, forward strand.
CCACCCTCCGCCACCCACACCACCCTCCGCCACCCACACCACCCTCACGATTCATATTCCCAAGGCACTGTATTTTCCCAAAGTGGAGTCTACTTCCCCGCCTGTCCCCTTCTGAGCTTTTGACAGACACATATCCTGCCTGGGCTAGGAGTGTGGTGGAGCAGCAGGGCAGAGGCCCTGGGTCCCAAGCCCAGCAGGTGGGCCACAGGCACAACACCAATAACCTCAAAGAAAGATTAGCCCAGAAACCAGAGCCATCATGGAGGTGTGGAGGCCCTTCCCGCCCCAACCAGGAGGGCTCCACCTTTCCCAAGGGCCCCACGGGGCCTCAGCAAGTGTCACTCATTCCTGACCGAAACAGAGACCTGCAGTGAGGAAGCACAGGCCACTACTAGCCTGTCTGTTCCCTTAACTTCTCCAGCTGAAAAAAAAAAAAAAAATTAAAAATTAAAAATGATGACTTAATGGCATCAACAATGTTACCCAAACTCATAATCTCAGAAAGGCCCAGTAAACAGCCCATCAGTACCAGTGGGGGTGGTCCTGTAGGTGAGCTTTGGGAAGGCAGGGTTTCCCTGTCCCATTTCCTACCTCAGAACAAAGAGCGAAGACCTCCATGCGATCCAACCTGATGGCTTAGGCCTGTAATCCCAGCACTGAGGGAGACCGGCCAGGGTTACCTAGTAAGTACCAGACCTGCCGGAACTATGTACCAAGATCCTGCCTCCAGATTAAACCAAAAGTTGCAGGACTCTGGCTCAAACCTCCATATTTAATGATATCTCTCAAAAGGGGGTTACGCAAAAGGAGTTCACTGGGCTTGGTCCTACATATGCTTTTCAATTGCACAGGGCTTGAAAATGGACAGCCAGGGTCCAATCTTCTCCCTCCACCAAAATACTGAAAAGTCATCCCCGTGACTGGGGAAATCAATCTGTCTCCAGCTAGGCAAAACCTGGCACAACAGCAACGCTCCACAAGGACTTAAAGAGTTATTGGGAAAGCTCCCTGAGATGATGGTGAAGCGGGGTTGGGGCTGCTATCCATTCTCATGGGAAGAGAGCCTTAGGATGGACAGATGTCGATTCCACATTTGGGGTGTTGACAGCTCTGCTCAGCAAAGTCCTTTTCTTGCTGCCCTGGGCAGCATCCCCCCCAAACCTGTTCCCTCAAAATCCCAGGCCATGCCAGCTGCCGACACACCCTCCTGGAGTCCAGGGCATTGCTTTTGCTCTAAGACAGTGGCTCTCAGCCTGTGGGTCTCAACCCCAAGAGGGGCCACATATCAGATACCACATTACTGTTCATAACCGTAGCAACATCACAGTTATGAAGTAGCAATGAAATAATTTTAGGGTTGGGGGACTATATCAAAGGGTTCCGGAGTTAGGAAGGCTAGGAACCACTGCCTGCCCTAAGAGGAAAGATGAGGCTAGCCCAGCTAGGTTGGCCTGACATTTAGGTCAATTCCAGGCCTTCCATTTGCCTGGGGGCATCTTCTCAGGCCTAAGCACACTTTCTCTGGCCCATCCCTGCTCAAAAGGGGAGTACTTGTGGCTTGGCTGACTGGCTTTGGCTCACAGCCCAAGCACAGTAAAATAGTTTTCAAATGTCACCTCTTAGAAGCTCCCAGTGAACTGCAGCCCATTAGAGAAAAGGATAAGAAGGCAGTGCTCTCTGACAGGAAAGGGAGGGCAATTAGGAGCTTTTGCAGCGTGAGAAAGCACCCCTGCCAGGCTCAGAAGCACGAGGAGAGCCTGGCCAAGAGCTGAGGGGCGGACATACCCACGATCCTCCCAGCCCCCCAGAGCTCCAAGCCACCCAGAACCCATCAGCCTGTCAAGGAGACTAAGAAGTGGGTGGAAGTTAGCAAAAGCAAGAGCAATGCCCCAAGGGTTTTTCCCAGGCTTTAGCACACAGGAGAAATCATAACAGCCTAAGACAACACGTCAACATCACCAAACGACTCCCTCCAACGGCTTCAAGAATTTTTGTTTGAAACCAAGACAAACTATAACTTCTCCAACCGAGCACTGTCTAAGCTTTTGAAGGCTCCGTTTGCCGAGGGAGATAAACAGAAACGGTCATTTTCATTTGTCTTGGACTTAAATACAAGGAGTCAGAATTCTGCCCGCCACCACCCACCCCGCTCAAAACAAACAAGGCATCCCAGGGGTTATCTATGGAACCCTACCTGTAAAAGTACGCCAAGACCACAAGGTGCAAAAGAGACCCCCCAAAAGAAGGAATTTTCAGATACCCTCTAACCAGGCACCAGTAAAGAAATCAATGTGCAAAGCTGAATAATCTATTTAACCAACTTGCCCAACTTCACGCGATTTAAGTTCCAGGACGAGCAGGCGGGCCGGCAGGCAGCCACCAGCCAGGTGCAGAGAGTCCTGAGTTCTCAAGACCAGAAAAAGGCAGCTCAGGGATTCAAGCCTAGAGGTGGGGAAGGTCTTCAGTTCACATGCAAATCTTTACCTGCGGGTCACCAGATCCCAGGGCGGACCCTAAGCGCTGGAAGATTGGTGCATGCGGCTGGGGGACTTTCCGGTGGTTTAAACCCTTTATTGCCGCCAGAAGGTGGCTGTCACCGCGTTGGCTACGGAGCCGGGGCTCCAGGAAGCAGTTCCTTAACAAACAAACAACTCAGGGTGCTGGTTGCGAGCTTTCCCAAGGGCTTTGCGAGCCGGCTCCTCCCAGGTCGTACAGCCGCCTGGCCGGGTGGCGAAGGCTACGGGCACGCCCACGTCCCCTACGCGCGGCTGCAGACAAAGCGCTGAGTCTCCGGCAGCCGGCTCCCTACAGCTGTCACCGCGGCCCGGGGCTGGGGGGCGGGGGGGGGGGACCCGGCATCCCAGCTAGGCGACCCCAGCCCCGGGCCTCGGGAGAGCCTTCTGCTCCCACTTCCCTGAGAACTCACCAGCACGGATCGTCCCGGCGGCATTGTCGCCCAAGGCCACTTAAGGATCCCTTACTTCAAAGACTTCCCCCTCTAGGAAAAGCGCTTGGCTGGTCCCCCGGCTCTCTAACCACAGCAGGGGGAGACAAACGGCAGAGGCGCCGAAGCGGGGGCGCATGGCGCGGGCCCGCGGCAGGTGCGTGGCCGCCGGCAGGTGCGCGCCGCTGGGGAGGGTCCCCCATTGTCCCCCGCGCCTACCTGCGCTCCGAGGCCCGCGCCGCGCGCTTCCTGCTCTCGACTTCCTGGAGCGACTGCCCTTTCACTTTCCCGGCCCTGCGGTCTCGGGCCCGGATCGGCTCCTCCCTCTCCCGCGCGCCCCCCTGCCCCCGGCCCCGCGCGCGCCCAGGGGCCCAGACAGCCCGGGGATGCTCAGCTTGGGGCATCCTCTGGTTGTCCCCGGGTCCCCACACATGCCTGTCATGCTCTCCTGGGCCCCGCAGGGCGCCGGGCTCTTACTGGCATGGTGCCCAGCAGCCAAACGCCGGTTCCTAGGGACCCTCAGCACCACCAGGCTTCGGTTCTCAAGGAGAACCTTACTAATGCCAGCAAGACGGACAAATTCCGGGAGGGAATAATTTGCTCCTTCGGAGCCCTGCACCGAAGACGGCCTCCCTCGGCCTACCACATTTTGTCAAGTGTCAGAATCAAGAACACTGGCGTGCTACAAATGGAGCGGGCACGGCTGTGTGCGGCACCCGTGCCAGTGTGACAGACAGCTTGCGTGGTTAGGCCCCGAAGGCCAGCACCGGAGTCTCATGGGGAGGTGCCCTGGCATACAGCTTCCCTTTCAGCCCAAATAAATATCTTTCAAACCCTGCCATGAAATTGACCCCGGAAAGTCCGGTAAGGGCTTGATTACTTCTAAAAGGCACCTGTTCCACACCTTCTGCGGTCAGCCTGGCCTGGGCTTCCTGCTCACGCCCCGCTCGCAGAACAGCACCTGCCTGGAACGGTGAAACCAAGGCAGGAAACCAGCTTGCCAGGAATATCCAGGCATCTGGGTAAAACCATGCGTAAACCCAAACCAACCCGAATCCGCGCAGTGGAAGTCCAGAACACGGACAGAGCCAGGAAGGGGGTGGGAGTGGGGGCTTGGCACTCTGCAGCGCCCTCTTCAGGGTGGTTGAGGTGCAGACAGCCTGCAGCTCCCCACTGACCTCCACCCGGATCCCTAACACCGCGGGCAGTTGGCTGGGTTGGGTGAGGCCAAGCTGCACTACGGGCTTTTGAGAAGTGTTCTGTATCCTGGAAGCAAAGTTGGCTTTCCGTTTGAACCGCCTGACCCCTACTGTCCTACGTGGGAAGCGGACCGGGAACTCTGGCTGGTCTACTCTCTTTGGCTAGATGTCTCTCTCCTTCCCCTTCCTAACTCTCCTTAACAAGCAACTCAGGTGGACTCCCACATCTGCTTAAGTCACCTCCGCATGCCACTGTTTCTCCTTAGGGATTCAGTCATCAAGCTTGCAGCAAGAATTTCTTGCTCCTCTGCTTGGGTTCTTTGTAGCTGCCCCCCAGCCCCCCCCCCCAAACTGCCCTCCTAAAGCAGTTTGAGTTCCCCAACTTAACTGACAACTTTTAGAAGGCCCTTCACCACAACAAAGAAAGAAAACTCCTGAGGAAATGGAGACAGGGCCCTGAGGCCATTTGCATAGTGGAAGAGCCTCACAAAAGCTTCCTGGTAGTTTTTCCGTTTCCAAGAATTTGACTTTTCACACTGAAGTGTTGGAAAATGTCCCCCCCCCTCCGCCCCCATCCCTCAGCCTGTGTTTTTTGAGTGAGCTCAGACTTTGGCTGTTGTTGACTTAGGTTTCTGTATTTGGGGATTCTGCATAGAAGGCCCACGTCCTAGAGACGCCAGCCTACCTCCCGGCCCCTAGAGGGAGCCTTGGATTAGAAAACCTCTCCTAAAACAGTCATGGATTTTTTTTTTTTCCTCTCACAAAAACAAACAAGCCGGGTGTGGTGGTGCACGCCTGTAAGGCACTCGGGGAGGCAGAAGCAGGCAGATCTCTGTGAGTTCGAGGCCAGCCTGATCTACAAAGCAAGTTCAGGACAGACAAGGCTACACAGAACAACCAACTAAACAAACAAAAGACAAATGACTATCTGCACAAATATCGGAGTCAACCAGAGGGAGCCTGGTGGACTATGTAGAATATTTGCTGAAAATGTCAATCTTAGAATCTTAAAGTTAATGTTTCATAACATATTACATTGATCTTTATATAAGTGTGTAAAATCTTTCTGTACTTTAAAATAGAAATGTGTGGCTGTGGCCACAGAGATGGCAGGTTTTATACTTGAGGGTCTATGATAAAAGATTGGCTGTGCCCACCATGCTGTAAGACTGGTTTGTGATCCGTGGTTCTCATGCCTCAGCCTCGTGATTGCTGGGATTGCAGGTGTACCCCACCATGACTGGCACCCCCTGATGTCTCCTTCTCCCCTAAAACGCAGAGGCTTGCACATGGTAAGCGTATGCTCTATCACTGAGCTACACCCTAGCCCTAGGTGTTGTTTTCAAATCAAATTAAAAAGAAACTGTTTGATTGGCATCTCCGGTTGCCATCTCTGGTTGCCCTCCCCTCCCCCATATCATCCGGTAAACCCCACTTTTTCTCTCCAACTCTGACCCCCTTCGAGAAAAGCCTCCACATTCCTGGCATTTCTGAGGACTGCCCCAACCCCCTCACCTGGAGCCATCAACTCCCCCCACCCCAAGTCCAGCAAGTGCTGACATGTCATCTTCCTTCACACCTACAATCCTTAAAAAACCCTGCCCACCATAGCTGGGGTGTGACTTCCTCTGGCCTCATCCCCCAAGGATGCCGAACTCCCCCAGGAGCTTCAGTTCCCAAATAAACCTGCCCTTTTTATACTTTTAATCTGGCTTGGATTGGCTTATTTCGTTGGCAGAGATAACCCAGCAGAAACATTAATGAAAAAAAAAAAAAAAAGAAAGTGAAGGAAAATAAAGGAGTTTGTGTTCGCCCCAGGCAAACTGTCCATCCATCTGTCCATCCATCCAAACCTCTATCTACCTGGCATTGTAGACACTAACACTGGAATTAGGGATGTATTTTAGAGAGAAGAACTTTGAAAGCTTCTTGATCTATCCATCTATCTATCTATCTATCTATCTATCTATCTATCTATCTATCTTCCCAAGGTAAGGTTTCTCTGTGTAACAGTCCTGGCTGTCCTGGAACTTGCTTTGTAGACCAGGCTGACCTCAAACTCACAGAGATCCTGGGATTAAAGGCATGCACCACCATGCCTGGCTTGAACCATGCATTTATGAGTTGAGTGGTTTGTAGAAGACAGATTGGGCAAAATGCTCTTGCTTCTAAGATCCCTTGGCAATGTCTTCCAGCAGAATATCTTTATTATTTTTCTCCTGTCTGTAGGGTGTGGGAAGTGGCCACAGAAAGAGAATGGGGAGTCTAAACTAGATCCTAACTGGAGCAGGGGCTGGAATCAAATTGGGGGTGGAGGGAGCTGGCACAGCTGTGCAGCTGAGCTCTACACCAGGGCTAGCCTGTGCTACATCAGTGTGCTGTGGGTTTCCCTGCTCTTTAAGCTTATAGTTAGAACTCACGGAAACAACAACAGCGACAAAACCCAACCCCTGTGGAATCATTGCCGCCACCCTGATGGTGCAGATAAAGATGACAAGCAAACTGAACAATTTTCACAAGATGCTCCCCCCCTCCCCCCCCCCCCAAAAAAAAGCCAATAACCTTCAGCTGCGGTTTGGGAAACCACGTGGCTCCAATCAAGAGGTTATGCTTTTAAAGTTCCCTGTGGGCCTATGGGTGACGGCTTATGAAGAGAGGGCCCTTTTACCACATGCAGTACAGCTAATGCCCTTGTGGGAAAGCACAATGACTCCTGGCTTCTTCAAACCCAAGCGGTCTCACTAGGACTTCCCATCTTGTGGAAGCTGGACAAAAGGTGGTTTCACAGGAAGTCCGGCGTCGCACCCTCTGAGGCTGCCTTGCCCCACAGTGGCCATCGCTGGCTTCATGAGCCTCCATGTCATCGGCACTCACTGTGGTCATGGGAGGGTTCAGGCCCTGGGTTCACCTGGGCGACGGCTCCATCTCACTTTGTTTATTGCTTCAGCTTCTGCCATGGAGAGCCTTCGCTTTTAACCCTCTAACTGAAACCCTTTCTAAAAACTAATTCAACCTTCTACTACCAGTCAAGATCTTTCTGAACACTGCTCTGTGACTCCAGTGTGTGGAGGCATGCAGCTTGGGACCTGCATGGCATCTTCAACTCAACCCTTGACTCCAGACCTTCCGGGACCTCAGACTCCACCGGGGCTGGAAGATGGAAGGTCCTAGTGAGAGCACTTGGGTTTGAGAAAGAAGCTATGAGTGGCCGTACTTTCCCGCCAAGGCAAAGGCAGTAAAGGGACTGTTTTACTCTGATGAACTCTCCTTTCCCCACTGTGACTGTGGAATTGAGGTGAGGATGGACGGGAGAAGGTGTTTGGAGACACAGGTTTTCACTTGTTCTAGTCAGCTGTGATCCTCAGCTAGCACTGTGTGTGGCACACTCCAGAAGCCTAAGAAAGCCACTGGTGAGGGAACCTTTACAAGGTTTCTATGGAAACGGAATCAGCTTTAAGTGCTTATGGCCTTCCTAATGACTGGGGAACAGGCATGCTTGATGAGCCCAGGACACATGTGACTAACTGGGATGGCAGTGGGGGAGGGGAGTTCCAAAGTCTCTTTCATCAGCTTATTTTGTTAAATTTTCCACAGAATTGAGTTCGAGACTCCTACCTTCAATGAGTCCTATTAAAGCTTGGTTCTTTGCACAGACCATGCTGTAGCCAGCTTTCCCACACATATGGATTTGTCCGAGGGCTGAGTGCTCACGTCTATAATCCCAGCACTCAGGAAAGCTGAGGCAGGAGAACTACCATGAGTTTGAGGTCAGCTTGGGCCACAGTGTGGGACCCTGCCTCAGAAAAACCAAACCCCACAAGGCTACTTTCCACACTGAGCCCAGCCTATGAAGCCAGCATTCACCTCCCCGACACGCAAGTCACTTCTGTGCCCACATCAGCACTTACTGAGTGTGTCACACTGGGGCCATTTTTAACCCACACCATTCCAAGCGAGCCTGCTTTCCTTCTGCATGTAAATTTTCAGCTTCGGTACCATGCTCCCTGCCAGTTAGTCATGGACTCTCTGTAGCCCTTAACCTTACGTTAAATGCCTGGTCATGTTTTTTGTTGTTGTTTGTTTTGTTTCTGTGTTTTTGTTTTTGTCGTGGCAACAGAAAAGTAACTAAGATACAAACTACAATCCCTACAAGATGCTTTCTTAGCTGGGCGTGGTGGTGCACGCCTTTATTTCCAGGTCTCGGGGAGGCAGAGGCAGGCGGATCTCTGTGAGTTTGAGGCCAGCCTGATCTACAGAGTGAGTCCAGGACAGCCAAGGCTACCCAGAGAAACCCTGTCTTGAAGAAAAAACAAAACAACAACAACAAAAAAACCCAAACCAAACAAGTTGCTCTCTTACCTATTAGACCAGCAAAGAAGAAAACTGACCTCTGGGAAGCCCCAGAGCAGTGAGTGCCGGCAGGAGTGAGGCTTTGCCATCCCAGGAGCCAGGGTACTGACCATATTTAGAACCTGTGAGAGTTCATCTTTATCAGCTGGACTGGGTTTTGGGTTGTGTAGGAGGCATGCTGCTGGGCTGTGCATGTGTTTCCAGACACGATGAAAGGAGGAGAGGAGAGAAGAGCCAGCCTGAATGGAGCGCATCACCCATGAGCTGGGGGCACAGACAGAATCAAAGAGGAAAGAGGGAACAGCCTGCTGAGGGCGTCGCTACAGACACGAGACCCCGACACATCATGCTCCCACTGCCTGGCATTTCTTCTATGACAGACCCCTCCTTTCCCAAATACAAGCCAGAAATCTCTTCTTCCGTCCAGCTGTCAGATGCTTCCTGACAGCCATGAGAGAAGTAATTAACAAGCCACAAATATTCCTCACCACTGGCCCTTCGACTCTCAGTTCTATAAGACTGGAGTCTAGAGTACAAAGGAGACAAGGAAAACGCTCATGCATTCAGACGCTTACATGAACTCACACCCTAGCTCACCCACTGGGACAGTGGATTCACACGTGCCTGTTGCATTGCTTTGCTGTATCATCTCCCCCCCCCCTCAATTTTAAATTAAATTTCTATTTAGCAGAATAATGTGAGCTTTCTAACCATTCTCTCTCTGTTTCTGTCTGTCTCTCTCCTCTCCAGTCTCTTGCTTTTTTTTGAGACAGGGTTTCTCTGTATAGCCCTGGCTGTCCTGGAACTCACTTGCTCTATAGACTGGGTTGGCCTCAAACGCAGAGATCTTCCTGCCTCTGCCTCCCAGGTGCTGGGATTAGAGGGGTGTGCCACCACCACCCCTTGGTGTTAACCATGGATTCTTGGCCAGAATTAGAGTACCAGGCATCCATTTCCTCCTGTGAAGAAGTACACTGAGTGGGCCTCCAACCAGAAATTGGTTGGAGCAGCAGCCATGCCGCTATCACATTCATAGGCATATATCTTGCCACAATGGTCATCGCTGCAGACCACAGGGTTCACAGCTGTAAGATTCTTGATGACTCCCCCCACCCCCCAGCAACCTGTGTAACACCTATCGGTATGATGAAAGCTAGCTGGCAGGGAGGAAGCTTCCAGATCAGTGTGAACTTGAATTCTCCCTGTTCTCTGACCAGTGAACATCTCTTCCTTTGTCTATATCAAATGCTACATAAATACAACAACTTAAGGTCCAGTCCTTATAGACATGTTACATTTCTGTCGAAACACACGACGTCTCTGTAGAAACTCTGGATCATCTTGACCCACAGCATCTTACTCAGCCCTCACGACCTTCCTGAAGGCTGGGGAGGGAAGTTATTCTGGGCAAATAGCAGACCAGTCATTCCAGGCTGTTGCTTCCTTCTCTAGCCTTCTGTCAGGGGATCTGTTTTATTCTCAGGCTCTGGAGGAGACAGCTGCATGTACCACATAATTTTGTACCACCACCACCACAGGCCACAGTAAGGTGGTGGGGTCAGAATCCGGACTGAGGGTGTGTGGCTCAGTGGAAGGTTGCTTGAGTTCTGTGCTTAGCAAAATACACACACACACACACACACACACACACGTGTGGGAGCATGAGCATCAAAAGCAGAACCAATGCTAACTATCCAGTCAGTAAGTGGCGTGCTCATGTTACAGTGAAGGGATAACAAACAGCCATGAGGCATGGGGTTTGGTAATGCTTTAAGAGTGTGAATTACTGCAGAGATTGCCACGTGGATGTCTAATTTCTTTCTCATTTCCTCTTACTCCTGGTCTAGCACTCAACAGATATGGGGATGCATTTAAGTAACTGAGGAAGCTCCCGGGACGTGAGTCTGATGTAAGAAAACAAGACCACAAGCTGGGAGAAGAGAAAAGGAAACATGGACACGCTTCATGCTTTCTCTTTTCTAAAGGACTGTGTTTGGTCTAGCTTTGTCACAAAATATCTGAAATTCTCTTTGACAAATATGCATCGATTGCTCCCTGCATGCCGGGCACCTGCCATGTGGCAAGGGGCCAAAGCTGCTGCCTGTGGCATCTCCTGTTTCTACCCTGGTTGACTCCGACCAGACTGTTTGTCCCCCCCTGGCTGGGGCATTGATGCACAGTCTCACTTCCTGGGAAGGAGAGAATTTGTTACTTCTCTTTTGACAACTGTACTCATGTCGTTAAACCACATGCCTTGGGGAGAGAGGGAGAGAAATTGATTTGGGATCATTGCTCCATATGCTAAACATTGTTTCCAATGTTGAGAAATCTAATCCTAAACAGCTAACAGGGACATGTCCCTGGTTCTCTAGAAACTTCAGCCTCCCACTCACCCTTGTAAATCTCGGTACTAATGAGCATGAACAGAAGTGACAACTTGCTCACCACAAACTAACTTCTGACTGTCACCGTTACATTGCCCGAGGCTCTTTGGCATAAGAGAAGCCCAACTGAAAACAATGAAGGCATTAAAAGTTCTCCAGGGACCTGTTGACAGAGTAAATACTTTTGGCCCACTGTAAGAGCGACAACAGTTGGGCTGGGTGCAGCCCAGTGAGAGGGCTAACTTAGCACTATGAGGGTGTGAGTTCCATCCCACAGAACAAACAAACAAACAAACCCCAACGAAATCAGTGTGGTGTTTTGAATGAGAAATGCCCCCCCATAGTCTTGGGCATTTTAACACTTGGTTAGTGTAGGCTTGG
>NW_026591793.1:0-2868 GCF_907164565.1 Psammomys obesus
CCACCTGCACATGCTCTGGGTCACCTTATAAGAGAACTCCCCCCCCCTCTCTCTCTTGCCCTACCCAGAGATGGTCTCTGTGACCCCTTCTCCCTTCCCTTAATAAACCTCCCACAAGGAACCAGTCTCATGGCATGAGTTGTGAACCTGCCGTGTAACTTTGCTGCACAATCCTAATAAAGATCTCAAACAAAACAAAACAAACAAACAAAACAAAAAAACCCCAACAACAAAAAAGAAAGAAACAAACAAAAAAAACCCAGCTGCCACAAGCCCGTCTTTCCAGAAGCAAATGGGAAGGCAGGGGGACAAGGAGGTTGCTCTGCTACCCACACTCTTTTTTGTTTTGTTTTTTTTGAGACAGGGTTTCTCTTTGAAGCCCTGGCTGTCCTGGATCTCACCCTGTACGCCAGACTGGCCTGGAACTCAGAGATCCGCCTCCTCTCTGCCTCCTGAGTGCTGGGACTAAAGGCGTGCGTCACCATGCCTGGCCTGGCATCACCTTGCCCAGCCCCTTTGCCTGTTCTCTTAAGGACCCTTTTTTTTTTTTTTCTTTCCAGTGTGCTCATTCTGAGTCTCCTATTAAAGATGATAATAAGCCCCAGGTTCTAAACACCCCCAGGGGCGTACATTTCTCCGAAAACCTCCATGAACATGTGATGAGAATCTTTTTTTTTTCCTCCTTCACCTGTCTCATCAGTTTAACTTGCTAGGGCCCAAGCACTCAGCATAAAACGGGAGAAGGGCTGAGGATTCAGCCCAGTGCTTGTCTAGCATGCTCAAGGCCCTGGGTTCAATCCCAGCACCACAAAAAAGAAAACTATAAGGAGAAAAGATAAGCTTTTCCTTCCTGACAGATTAGGAGAGGATAGAACTGAGGCTGAAGAGCTCCACTCTGCACCATCAGCCTCAAGGAGTGTGTGGCTGGGGTCACAGGGCGGCCAAGAGCAACACCTCATCGGAGGGTGGTATTCTGCTCTGTCCCATGCAGCCAGGCCGCTCATGGGAAACCAGAGGGACTGGGCCTTACTTCACAGAACACCATTTCATAATTCGGCCGATAGCCGGTTGTGACGTTTTAAATGAGAAAGGTCCCTACAAAGCTCTGGCTTTTGAACCCTTGGTGTTCCGCTGCTGGTGACATTTGGGAAGGTCTGGGTTTACGGGGCTCCTGCCATTACCAATTTGCTCTTTACTTTGTGGGCATGAGCCCTCTGTTCCCTCCTCCTGCTGCCATACCTGCTTGCAAGCCTCCTTGCCAGGATGGTCTCTACCTCTCTGCAACCATAAGCCGACATAAGCTCTCCCTTCTGTAAGATGCCTTACTTAGCCTTGGTGCTCTGTTGCTGCAACAGAGAGTAATGGGCAGTGTTATCCTCTGGTTTGAGGCGGGAGGTGGTGGTGCACGCCTTTAATCCCAGTGTTTGGGAGGGTGAGTTCGAGGTCAGCCTGGTCTACAGAGCAGGTTCCAGAACAGCCAGGGCTACAGAGAAACTGTCTCGAAAAACCAAAAATGAACGTTGGTTTATAACACCCAGAAGTCCAAATGCTGTCTGTGCTGTCGCCACCAAAACACAGGACTCCTGAGGGCTCCAGGTCACCAGCCATGGGAAAGCCTGACTCCCATTCTCCATAATGAAATATGGGTGAAAAAGCCACCCAATGCCCACCGCCCTCAGCACACACATCACCACTCCAGAGGACAGAGCACCACCAGAGCTTACCATTGATCCCTGGAGAAGGAGATGATGAAGCGGATGCCCACAGGGAGTCGAGCCATTTACGGCACCCCTGACCTCAGGCTCTGGTCCCAGAATCAGACTCTTCAGAAACGGGCTATGGTTGTTTTGTTTTGACGGCCCTGCAGTTTACACAGCCTGGAGAGCAACAGCAAATGTGTCCTACTGGGTCCTGTCTCCTCTTCCTTCCACCGGGGTTCCTTCCATCAGGGGACTGAGCTCTACAGGAGAGAGAGAGAGAGAGAGAGAGAGAGAGAGAGAGAGACATTAAGAATCTGCACTTGGAGAGGTGGTTCAGAGGTTAAGGCTGCTCTTCCAGAGGCCCTGAGTTCAATTCCCAGCAACCATATGGTGGCTTATAACCATCTATAATGGAATTTGGTGTCCTCTTCTTGTGTGCAGGCAGAATACTGTATAAATAATGAATAAATATTAAAAAGAAGAAAAAAAAAAAGAAGGGTCATCATCTGTGGTCCTGACAATAGTCCCTTGGAGACACTGGCAGGTAGAAGTCATTCTGCAGATGTGGAGATGCCATCCAGGACTGATCAAAGCCACACTTCTAATACGAGAGGAAGCTCCCACCATCGATGCCTGGGAGAGGTTTCCTCCAATGGCGCTCACAGGAAGCTCTAACGATTCCTGAAGGGAAGTGGGCATATATCTCTGCCTTTAGGGCTTCCAGAGATGAGCCTGGCCAGTCTGCCCCCAAAGCCTATGACTATGTTTAGTCACGTGCATGACTATCAGAGCTGGGGGTGGAGGGCACGCACTGGGCTTGTTCGCTTCATTACTCCCCACCCGGCTTCCTGGGAGCCTCAGTGAGAAGGGACTTGTGGGCCTGGGCAAGACTGCAGAAGGGGCTGATCAACCACCAGTCGCTTAGGTTGTGCTTCTGCAACTGAGTCTGACACAGCTAACTAACACTTAGGGGACAAATGCCCCGTCTGCCGTCTGCTCACATTCTGAGCCTGGGAAAATGAGCTTGTTCTGAAGGCTGCGCTGAAGAAGGGCGATGCTGAAAGGAATGAAGTGAAGCCTGAGCGCCAAGGAGGGCCCAGTGCCCAGGAGGGTGGGTCTCCGCCACCCACACCACCCTCCGCCACCCACACCACCCTCCGCCACCCAC
>NW_026591794.1:0-23945 GCF_907164565.1 Psammomys obesus
AATGGGATTGCTGTGCTTCAAGGATAAAACCCTATTTTTTTTTTTTTTGGCTTCTTCTATTTTTTTTTTTTAATCCAGAAGCCCAGCTGTGATAACTTTCAGCATTAGACAATAGATTTTTCACACAGAGTTCTTAAAGACCCTAGATGAAAATGACTGAGGTTTTTTTTTTCTTTTAAATTTTGAGTGACTGTTTCAGAAATTTTAATTATAAAAACAAAAGCAATCTCTTCAGAAGAGATGGCTAGACTGTACGGGTCAACGATGGCTTTTTTCTGTGGAGGAAACAGTCATCACTACTTGCCAGGGGCGTTCCGCATGATGCACAGCCTTTTGCTAGCGATTGCCACACCTCCGTGCACAGAGCCATCGGTTCAACATAGCTCTTTGACCTTTCCCTCCTGGCCATCACCCCGCGATCTGATTTCCTGCATATCAGCAATACTCACTCCTGGGGACGGTTCAGAGCACTAGGACGGCTTCTTTTGGCCAAGTCACTTTTCCTTTCTATACATCAGTTTGATGAGAAATCTTCAAAGCAGGCTGCTCGGGCAGGTTTTGGGAAAGCGGGGTGCACTGAGCAGTGTGACTCAGAGGATGCATTTCTCCTCTGTGTTTTTCCTGAGACCCACGCTGTGCCTGGTGAAGAAGAGGCCCCTAGCAAGCATTTTAAATCATTTTAGGAACAATCCGATGCAAACCAGTTACAACCAAAATGGTTCCACTCTTATCTGTTTTACAAATTAGCTTGTCTACCTAAAATTGTGTCTTGAAAAAGATAGACTGCTCACCAAAAAAAAAAAAAAAAAAAAAAAAAAAAAAAAAAAAAAAAAAAAAGTGACCTAGATTGTGTAGGTCCCTTCTAGGTTGTATGATTTTATAGAAACAAGCATGGATCTCTGCCTGGAGCCCTGCTAACGTGACAGTCAAGAGGTAAAGCTGACATAGGCCTGCAGGAGAGAAAGTAGTGTGAGGAAGGTCCAGGGGAATTCCAGAAGTTAGAAAGCAGATGGATGCATGGTAACTGATTGGGAAAACCAGGACCTCTGAAAGCTAAGTCCCTAAACGTGTTTGTGGGAGGGAGGGGTACACATTTAGTGTGGAGAAGCAAGCCAGCTGGTCCCACAGAACCCTAGAAAGGCTCAGGATTTTAGCCTCGGTTGTTCTGAGAGCAGGATGCAGGTGGAGAGGATTGGTTGACAGTGTGAGTAAGGAACAACGGACTCCAGCTCCCTCTCTCCCTAACTAACATCACCATGAAACCCCTTCCCACCATCAGACGTGATGCACTAGATTCTATTGGGGGGGGGGCATTAAGGGACAGGGCTCTGGGTTTAGGGACACCAAAGACATGCATCACTTACCCACATCACGGAGGTGATGAAGACAGAAATAAACGAGAGGCTCAATGTTGATTGATTAAAAACCCCCATAGGCCACTTCAGTTACCGGCTCCTTCCAGCTCCTGGAAGAGCAGTGTGGATCCATTGAGAGTACATCGCTCTGAGAACACTTAACAGATTACGGTTCCTGTGGTGATATCCCCGCAACAGAATGGCTAAGAGCAGACCTGCCGGGGTTGATAATACCAGATTTACAGAAAGAGTTTAACATGGCTTGTGATATTTAACACCTAGATGTGAGCACATAGCCAGATGAAGCCATTACATATGAGGAATGCTAACAAACAGGAGCAAAGTCAAGACAGTGATACCCCCAAAGCCTCAGGAAGCAAACAATGCAAGGAAGATAGGAAAATTACCCCATTACTAAATTCTTAAAAGTTGTTAGGGAACAGAATGGTGGATCAATGGAACCGAATAGAAGACCCAGAAATAAACCCACACACCTATGTATACTTGATTTTTGACAAAGAAGCCAAAACCATTCAATGGAAAAAAAGACAGCATCTTCAACAAATGGTGCTGGTTCAACTGGATGTCTATATGCAAAAAAAAAAAAAAAGAAAGAAAAGAAAATAGATCCATATTTAAACCCTGCACAAAACTAAAGTCCAAGTGGATCAAAGACCTCAACATAAAACCAGACACATTAAATTGGTTAGAAGAAAAAGTGGAGAAGACCCTAGAACTCATCGGCACAGGAGACTACTTCCTGAACAGAACACCAACAGCACAGGCTCTAAGAGCAACAATCAATAAATGGGACCTCATAAAACTGAAAAGCTTCTGTAAAGCAAAAGACACTGTTATCAAAACAAAACGACAGCCTTCAGACTGGGAAAGGATCGTCACCAACCCTACATCTGACAGAGGGCTAATATCCAGTATCTATAAAGAACTCAAGAAGTTAAAAAGCAACAAATCAAGTAATTCAATTAAAAATGGGGTACAGAGTTAAACAGAGAACTCTCTGTAGAGGATTATAGAATGGCAGAAAAGCACTTAAAGAAATGCTCAGCATCCTTAGCCATCAGGGAGATGAAAATCAAAACGACCCAGAGATTTCACCTTACACCTATCAGAATGGCTAAGATAAAAAACTCAAGTGACAACACACACTGGAGAGGTTGTGGAGAAAGCGGAACACTACTCCATTGCTGGTGGGAATGTAAACTTGTACAACCACTTTGGAAATCAATCTGGTACTATCTCAGACAATTAGGAATAGCGCTTCCTCAAGATCCAGCTATAGTACTCCTAGGCATATATTCAAAAGATGCTCAAGTACACAAGGAAATTTGTTCAACCATGTTTGTGGCAGCTTTATTCATAATAGCCAGAACCTGGAAACAACCCAGATGTCCCTCAGTGGAGGAATGGATACAGAAATTGTGGTATCTACACAGTGGAATACTACTCAGCAATTAAAAACAAGGAAATCATGAACTTTGCAGGCAAATATTGGGACCTAGAAAAGATCATTCTGAGTGAGGTATCCCAGAAGCGGAAAGACACACATGGTATATACTCACTTATAAGTGGTTACTAGACCTATAAGATAGGATAAACATACTAAAATCTATACACCTAAAGAAGCTAAACAAGAAGGAGGACCCAGGGTAAGAAGATCAATCCTTACTTAGACAAATAGGATGGACATTGGAAGTAGGAGAAAATGGGAAGCAGGATAGGAGCCTACCACAGAGGGCCTCTGAAAGACATTACATAGCAGTGTATCAAAGCAGATGCTGAGACTCATAACCAAAGTTTGGGCAGAGTGCAGGGAATCATATGAAAGAAGAGAGAGTTAGTAAGACCTGTAGAGAACAGGAGCTCCACAAGGACCAAATATATTTGGGCACAGGGGCTTGTCTGAGACTGATTCTCTAACCAGGGACCATGCATGGATATAACCTAGAACCCCTGCTTGAATGTATCCATGGCAGCTCAGTCTCCAAGTGGCTTCCCTAGTAAGGGGAACAGGGACTGTCTTTGGCATGAACTCTATGGCTAGCTCCTTGACCTCCCCAGCCCCCAGTGGGAGGAGCAACCTAGCTAGGCCACAGAGGAGGACATTGCAGCCAGTCCTGGTGAGACCTGATAAGCTAGGGTCAGATGGAAGGGGAGGAGGACCTCCCCTATAAGTGGACTTAGAGAAGGGCAAGGAGGAGATGAGGGAGGGAGGGTGGGATTGAGAGGGAATGAATGAGGGGGCTACAGCTGGGACACAAAGTAAATAAACTGTAATTAATATAAAAAATAAAAAAAACTATGTAAAAAGTTGTTAGGGAATCTTACAGAAACAAACTAAAAGGAATATCCATAAAATAATAAAAAGCTATTAAAATTATAATTCAAAAGTAGGAAAAGAAATTCAGTAGAATTAAAAAGTTTCCAGAATAAAAAAAAAAAAAAGCAATAAGAAAAAATCCAATCTAGGTTATTTAAAATCTAATTAAAGAAAGTTTGGGAAGAACAGAAAAGGAGAATAAGACAGATCATGTATAAAATATCAGGAAAAATAATGCTTTCTTATCTTTACAATAATACCAGAGCCTAGAAGATAATAAAACTTGAACCTAGAACTTTTCTTATCTCTCAACCACTACTCAAATATATATTTTAAAAGAATCTATCCAAACTACCACCATCAAGCATGAGAGAGTATCAGAGTCACTTTCAAACATACAACTTCAAAAAGTATGTCTCAAAAAATCTATGTCTCATAACTTTTCTTAGGAAACTCCTAGAAATTATGCTATATGAAAATCTAGCAGTTGAGCTGGGCACAGTGACTCACACATGTAATCCCAGTACTTAGGGAAACAGAGTCAGACCTATCTCTGTGAGTTCGAGGCCAGCCTGGTCTACAGAGCAAGTCCAGGATAGCCAAGGCTACATAGAGAAACCCTGTCAAGAAGGAGTAAGATAGGGATTCAGGTGATGTGGTTTCAACTCAAAAGATGGCAGGGTTTCAGAGAGTGATAGCAAAGGAAGGTCTCTGGATGGCAATTTAGCAACAAGAAAACAGTCCATTCAAATGGGGCTGGGCCAGAGTGCCTCAAGGCTGAATGTGCATATCCCAAAGAGACGTGGAACTAATGGAAATCACTGAGTATGGCTCTTACAAAAGTTTGGAGATGGATTAGAATTCCTTTGGAAAGTTTAGGGATGGATCAGAGAGAAACAACCAGGAAATGAAGCAATATAAAACCACCAAGACAATTAACTCCTGGGGGGAGGACTTAAAAAGGAAATGTAATCTATGCATATTGTGTTATGACATTTATTTGGTCATAATTATTTAAAGATTTGATCATTTTAAAAAGTTGTGGTATTGCTGTATTGGCAAGGTGGAGGAAACAGAGGAGAGGGCAGGGCAAAGAGAAACAGAGAAACAGAGACAGGAAAGAAAAACAAAATCCGGATTCCCCATGCAGAGTAGAAGGCTCATAGACAGTGTAAAATAGGAAACTAAAAATAGTTGTGTAAACACGTGGTATAGAAAAAAGAAAGCAAAGAAGAAAAGTAAAGGTGTTGAATGTAGTTGATTTGGGGAGTGGAGCTTACAGGTCAGTTAGGAAACTTTTCCTTTTTTTTCAGATTATTAATTTTGACTTTTAAAAGTACTACATACATGAATTCATATAAGTCAACTTTTAAAATCTTTAATTGAGTATATGGATGCTTGGCCTGCCTGTCTGTCTGTGTACTATGTATGTGCTTGGTGCCCAGGGAGCCTAGATCACCTGGAGCTAGAGTTACAGATGGTTGTGAGCAGCCATGTGTGTGCCAGGGATCAAATCTGGGTCCTCTGCAAGAGCAGCCAGTGCTCTAAACCACTGAGCCGTCTCTCTAGCCTTATGTCATTTTTTAAAAAATAAGTATTGGAACAAACATAAGCATGTAGGTTTCTTTTAATGTGCTGACTGCATTTCCTTTGGATATACACCCAGAGGTGAAATAGCGGACCAGAACCATTTTTAGGTTTTGGTGGTACTTCCATACTGTTCCTCATAACAGCTATAGTAATTTACATAAATATGTACAGTTAAATTCATTACCATCATCATCATCATCATCATCATCATCATCATCATCATCATCAAAGCATTGGAAAGTAGAGACCAATTCTGTTTCTTTACTTTAGTGAACCTCTTTAAGCCTTGAATAAGACATTTGGACACTTTGATAACTAAGATTATAGCAAACTTAAATGTTTGCTTGTTTGTTTGTTTGTTTGTTTGTTTGTTTGAGACAAGGTCACTCTCTGTAGCCCTGGTTGTCCTGGAACTTGCTATGTAAATCAGGCAAGCCTCAAACTCACAGAGATCCCCTAAACCTCTTGTAAAAGCTACATTGTCAAAGAAAAGTTACGTTATACTATGAAGTTGTGAGAGGCCATTTCCAAATTCTTTAATTGCAAGATTGGATAAGCTCACTAGAGCTGGGTGTACTTGAGTTAGAGTGCCCCTGGCATCTGCAGAGAGTAGTTACAGAGCATTGCAGAGCTGGCCACATAACACTGCTGAAGTGCTTGCTGCCCCAAACTGCTTTTTCCACTTCTCATCCTTGTGTGGTTGTGCGTGTGTGTTAGCTTAGCTTAGCTTAGCTTAGCTTAGCTTAGCTTAGCTTAGTTTAGCTTAGCTTAGCTTGTGTGTGTGTGTGTGTGTGTGTGTGTGTGTGTTAATTTATGGTGTGAGTTTATGTGAGTGTGATGAAACCCTGAACAACAACACCCTGGGGAGGAAAGCAGTAGTTTGGATTACATGTTCTTATCACAGCTACCATCGAGAAAAGCCAGGCAGGAACTCAGGCGAGAACAGGCAGAAACGTGGAGAAAAGCTATTTACTGGCCGCTTTCCAAGTTCATCTTCAGCTGCCTTTCATTTTTTTTTAATAAAAAAAGTAATTAAAATGTAAGTACACACTTTCTCTCTTCCCACTCTTCTCTCCAGCACCTTCCATATCAACCCTCCCCGCTCTCCAAGTTCTTGGTCTCTTTTTCTTTAATTGTTATATATAAGTATAAACATGGAAATATATATATAAATACAATCTTCCGAGTCTGCTTAGTGTTCCTTGTATGTATGTGGTTTTAGGTCAGAACACTGGATAACCGATTAGGGGGTCCAGTGAAATTTCCTGCTTCCATGTTAGCATGTCTGTTGAGTCTGGCCTTGTTCAGGCATTGTTTGGGCACATGTATTGTTCAGGTATCATAAATATAGTTTCCCTGTCATTTATGTGAGACACTCCAGACTTTCTCTGGCCTTGCAATCTTTCCCCCCAGGATCATCTGTCCTGGTGACACCATCCAGAGTGAGTTGAACCCTCCCACATCACTCAACAATCAAGAAAATGCTACACAGATGTACCTACAAGCCAATCTGACATTGGAATTCTCTCAAGTGTGTTTCCTTTTTCCAGGTGTGTCACATTGACACGCAAGATTATCCATCACAGTGTGTGTGTGTGGTGTATGAATACACATGTGTGTGGGTACATGTTTGTAAGGATGCCCGAGGAAGACATCAGGTGGCTTCCACTATTATCTCTGCCTTACTCCTTTGAGCCAGAGTCTCTCAGTAAATCTGGAGCTGGCTGGCAACCAGCAAGCCCCCCAACAATCCTCCTGGCTTTTATTCCTATAGCTGTGGGGTTACAGCCATGTATGTGTTCATGCAGGCACTGGGATCTGAACCCAGGTCCTCATGCTTAACCAGTAAGCACTCGTGCACTGAGAAATCTCTCTCTCCCACACCTAGAAACTAGTGACGCCCGAGTCTACTGATGAGCATATAGTCCTCATAAGGAAGGGAACTCTGAGTCATAGCTAGAGGCACTGAGCATGTGGCTCTGAAATAACATGCAGGGAACTCACAGAGCGAGCCTCTATACATAAGACACTGACTGCTTCCAGGACTTTGGCCACTGCTCTGCTGTCACATAGAAACGATGAAAGGAATCTCTCCTTACAGTCTTGTAGGGCTGAGCACCTGAAATTGCTCAGGCAGTTGCTCTTTGTTAGCTCTGACTACTACAGCTCACTGGCTCTAATAACAGAAGACGTTAGCCACTGTGGCCACTGACGTATAGCAGAATGTCCCTGGAATCCAAGAGACAATCTAAATTTGGATATGTGAGAATATAAACCTCATTGCTAAGAAGGTGGGACTGCTGTGAGTTGAAGCGGCTCTTGTCTGATTCCGCATCAGAGCTTCAGTAGGTTACTCTCTGTTATTGCATCAGAGGCAGGTAATGGCGAGTCATGTGCCAGCGGACGTGTTAGAATCACTTCAAGGACTTCAAGCCTGAGTCTGGTGTAGAGCCAGATGTTTTTCTAACATCTCCTCATGAACACAAGATGTTGGATTTCTTCAGAACCTGTGTTGCATTTTTTTTCCTTATTTATCAACAATCAGCTCTCAGGGAAGTCAAGCAGGTTCGAGCATTATAGAATGCACTAGATTTGGAGCAATTTGGAAGATTAAAAACCTTATAACAATACCAGGAAACATCCAGTAGGTCATTTTTTGCATGGAGCACCAGTAGGTGTTTCTTTATACATGGAGGTCAAATTATTACCTTAAATGAAAGCACCCAAGGAGCCCATATTGTCCTCATTTCTTTCTACAGGGGAAGGGAAGTAAGTCTAGTCTTTGAACTGGAGATCAAGTAATTCTAGATGGGATTAGGAATAAAAAAGAGGAACAGAAAAGGTAGAAAATGAGGCACTGCCAAACATAAGCAATGGCCATCTGCCCAAGTGTAATTACTCTTTAAAAACAAAAACAAAAACAAAAAACACTTCCGTAGTTGGAATGTGTATGCTGTGTTGATGTTCCCTGCAAATGGTTGTGAACTTCATCATGGGAAGTGAATCACCACCCAGTGATGGAAGAAGCAAGGTCCCTGTCTGGATGGCTTGAAGACAGGGGAAATGCAGTTTTTGTCATGATTGGAAAATGGTTCTGCTCTCTCTCTTGACAGAATCATCAAGCCTGTGATTCTGGTGGGAAATATCTAGGTGGATGACCTATGGCTATTGTGTGTATGCATGCGGGGTAGGAGTACATGCCTCAGAGCACATATGGAGATCTGAGGACAATTCTGTGGAGACAGTTTTTTGTTTGCACCTTTTTGTGGGTTCTGAAGATCAAACGTTCTGAGGATCTGACTTACACGTGGCAAGTCAGTGTCTTCATCCTTGGGGCCATCTTGCTGGCTGTCTTCTTTCCCTAAGCCACAGCTAGGGTATAACATGAAGCCAAAAAATGTCAAACACTTGCCATTGTAAAGACTTTTGTTATTGCCAAGAGAGAACTTAAAAATACCAAAGAATTTAGGAAGGAAAACTAGGAGACACCTTGCAGTGTTTTACGGCAGTCCTCTTCTGGCTTTTGCAGAAACTAAGGAAGAAATGTTGCCAGGTAGTTCCTGATTTACCTTCTGTGCTGCAGACTGTAGAGGGAGCAGGTGCTTCATACAGTAATAGCAGACTGGCACACAATGGAGTGGGTGTCCTGCTGTGTTCGCCCTCACCTGGAGGACCACAGCAGTGTCAGGGGCGTGCACAGCATGGAGTGCCCGCCAGCAGCATCCAAGCCAGGCCCTAGGTCTGCCCAGCCAAGTGCTTGGCTGAAACTGGACTTCCACACCACCCAGCTTGGGAGAGGAGGTAGGGATGCACGTGGGGATTCAGTGATGCTTTGGGGTCATCCATCTGTGGCAGTTACTGTGCTCATGAATCGGCAGGCTAACCTGGCCATCTGAGCATCAGAGGTTGCTGGCTCTCGAGGAAGAACATTAAACTCTTCTTTTTAACAGTAGTGAGATACCAGACCAATTGCTTTTTTTTTTCTTGAGACCACTTGTAGTTCAGTCAGCAAAATAAATTTATCCAGTGATTTAAAAAAATACTATGTATTAGTATCTTCTAGAGGAATGAAACAAAAGAATGAATATTTACATAATATATACATATATATACAGACATATATATGTATATACGTATATATATATATATATATATATATATATATATATATATATATATATGTTTATTGGATTGGCTTACATGATTAGAGGCTGGAAGTTCTATCCGCAGAGAACTCAGTAGTTCCTCAGTCCAAGAAACCAGAAGCCTCAGAATAAGGGGTTGTGAGGCAATGGCGTAGCACCCACCGAAAGCATGCCGGGGAGTTGTTGGTGTGAATCTGTGTAGAAAGGCTGGAGAAGCTGAAGTCTGCACATTGATGGCAGCAGCGACAGACACTCTTGCTCAGGAAAAGAGGAGCTTGCATGTGCTGGCTGATATGCTCTTCCACTCTTATTCTACCCTGGGTGCAGCTCAAATTCAGGGAGAGTATTCCCTCCTCCCCTGGCTGGCCCTGTTCTCTCATGTATCCATCCTGTCTGGAAATGTGGCAGCAGACAACACCTAGAAGTGTGTTGCTGATGCTCTTAGCTTCTCTGAACTCAGTCACATTGACTTGAGATTAACTATTGCAGTGCTGAATTATTTCATGGGAAAAGTTAGAAATGTTGATCCCATTTGCCTTTCTGAATGAGGATTAAGCATCTTACCCAGGGTCCTCCTTCTTGCTCAACTTCTTTAGGTGTACAGATTTTAGTATGATTATCCTATATTATATGTCTAATATCCACTTATAAGTGAGTATATACCATGTGTGTCTTTCTGCTTCTGGAATAGCTCACTCAAGATGATTTTTTCTAGTTCCCACCATTTGCCTGCAAAGTTCATGATTTCCTTGTTTTTAGTTGCTGAGTAGTATTCCATTGTGTAGATACCACAATTTCTGTATCCATTCCTCAATTAAGGGACATCTGGGTTGTTTCCAGATTCTAGCTATTATGAATAAAGCTGCTATGAACATGGCTGAACAAATGTCCTTGTATACTTGATCATCTTTTGGATATATGCCTGGTAGTGGTATAGCTGAATCTTAAGGTAGCACTATTCCTAATTGTCTGAGAAAGTGCCAGATTGATATCCAAAGTGGTTATACAAGTTTTCATTCCCACCAGCAATGGAGTAGTATTCCCCTTTCTCCACAGCCTCTCCAGTATGTGTTGTCACTTGAGTTTTTTATCTTAACTATTGTGATGGGTGTAAGCTGAAATTTCAGGGTCATTTTGATTTAAACAGGGAACGGGACAGGAGCCTACCACAGAGGGCCTCTGAAAGACTCTACCAAAGAGGGTATTAAAGCAGATGCTGAGACTTATAGCCAAACTTTGGGAAGAATGCAGGGAATCTTATGAAAGAAGGGGAAGATAAAAAGACCTGGAGAGGACAGGAGCTCCACAAGAAGAGCAACAGAACAAAAAAAATCTGGACTCAGGGGTCTTTTCTGAGACTGATACTCCAACCAAGGACCATTCATGGAGATAACCTAGAACCCCTACACAGATGTAGCCCATGGTGCCTCAGTCTCCAAGTGGGTTCCCTAGTAAGGGGAGCAGGGGTTGTCTCTGACATTAACTCAGTGGCTGGCTCTTTGATCACCTCCCCCTGAGGAGGAGTGGGGGGCAGCTTTACCAGGCCACAGAAGAAGAGAATACAGTCCTGATGACACCTGATAGGCTAGGGTCAGATGGAAGGAGTGGAGGACCTCCTCACTCAGGTCCCCCAGTGGACTGGAGGAGGGGAATAGGAGGAGAATTGGGAGGGAGGGTATGATTGGAAGGGGAGGAGGGAAGGATCTACAGCTGGGATTCAAAGTGAATAAATTGTAATTAAAAAATTAATTAAAAAAGTTAGAAATGTACGTAGAGTCGCACTCAACTAAAAACCACTCACTTCTGAAGCATGTTTGGACTATTTGCTGGCAAAGAAGCATTACAGGGGTCCTATGGGAACATGATATGTGCGTGATGTCCATGTTTTCAGGGAGATTCCAGATATGCTGGTACATCCAGACAGGGTGCAAGGCACACACAATGAGGGGGTGATGAGGTATGTCAGTGTGCTTCCCACATTGCTGAGAGCATCAGGGCCATTAGATGGTGGTTCCACCCGCTGAGCTCAGTAGAAGCTCAGAGACTGTATTATTAACTTGTCTTGGGATTCTAGTCCAGAGACCACACTTGGGGAACCACCAGAATTCAAATCCAGGCACAGACATGCTGTCGTTGCTAGCTAAGGTCTTCAAGACGCTTATTTTGAATACATGTTGGTGAACCGAACCAAGTTTCAATAAAAATACCTCACATTTAAGATCTGATATTCACAACCTACCTAGACAAATATTTTTCCTTTTCATGTGCTCATTACACTAAATTGAAAGAATTAAATGTTTTGACCCAGGAAACCTCTGTTTAGGAATTTATCTGAGAGTCATGTGTGAAAATAAACACACAGAAGCAACACTTCCCAGAGTTACCTGTAGCAGTGGAGAGCTGGGCTCGCAGCAAGTGCCTAGCACCTGCGGCTCAGCCACCTTCTCAAAAGCTCTGCGCAGAACGATGTCACAGCTACATGCTCATTGGCAAGAGAGGTATGAAGTATGCAAACTATTTTTGGTACAGGTGCACACGCCCACCCTAGAAAGGCCGGAGCACTGATTTTTTTCTCTGAACATCTTGCCTACTCTGTGTTTCCTAACTTGTCTTCAGTGAACATGAATGACTTGAGCAATTATTTTCAACTGAAAGAGAGGAGATAATGACATTTTTTTTTTTTTGCATTAGTTGATCTTCAATCTAACCCAGACTAACGCTTCAGAGAAACAGGGTTTCCTTCCAAAGCTAAGTGTCTCCACATTGGCAGACTAGAACCTAGAACCCTCACACACTAGCTGTTGTCTGATGGAGAAGTTACAGTTTAGTTTCCTCATCTCTCCCTGACTGGTACCCACATTGATTCCAACATATCACTCCAAAACCAAGTATTTACTCTTCTCTTTTCATTGATACAGGCTGCTCTTAGAAGTCAGTTCTAGCATATTCAAAGAGAAATGAAAGTTCCCAAAGCCCCAAACTAGTGCCTGTAATCTTCTCTAAGATTCAGGCGTAAGCCTGAAGTGGGAAGCAGCCATGTGAAGACCAGACAGCTTGTGCATTTCTGTCTCCTGGTACTTACCATCGTCCCTGTGAGATAAGAGGGGGGTTCGCTTTTCCAGGCTGACCTACTTTCCCTCCAACAACTTGACATTGGAATAAACACTGGGGTGCTATTTGCTTTTGAGAAGATCCCAGTGGCAGGTGCCTTAGGGATGAGGGAGGCAGTGTAAACTTTTCTTTGGCCTTTACCAACAATAATGTGCACACAGAGAGAGACTTTGGTTTAATTTTTATCACAATCCTAACAGCTTTATTTGCGTAGACGAGGAAACTGAGTCGCAGAGTCAGGACTCAAGCCTCTACCTCACCCACACACTCATCCGTTGTGTCCCAGGTCCCCCCTAGTAGAAGGCTCTGGAGGTTGATGTCACCTAGGTCATCTTTTCCCTGCCCTCCTATTGGCTTTTCCTCAAGACTCCTAATGTGGCTTGGCTTTGACACAGTTACTGCACCAGGGCTGCCATCGACTTCCTTATGTGATGGCTTCTCTTCTTTGTCGATAACACATCCTTCTCTGAGAGAGCTGGAATGGGAACAGGGTGGTAGGAATGGATATACCATCTTCCCTACTGTTGCGTTTACCATGTTTAAAAACAAACAAACAAACAAACAACTCAAGACAGCCATCTCCATTCCCCAAGCACGCACCCACTTTCTCCAACTTGCCATGTTTAAGGGTCTGGCTTCTGCAGGACGGGACCTCTAACACAAAGTGGGTTGTATGTGACATTTATATGTAAGTGTCCTTGATCCTTGGGGTCACTAGGGACACAGGATGAGGCAGAGGGGGAAGCTAATTTGTGTTGCAACTCTGACAAGCCCTAGCCAACCTCATGGGGAGCTCAGAACCCCACTTGTCCTCAAAGACCTCAGGGCCAGCTTTCTGCTTCCACCGTGATCTGTCATTAAACGTGGACCACCTGGAAGGGCACAGCTTGGGCCAGGCAGTGTTATGCTGCTCTAGAAAGGACCACCTTTGGAGGCTGTCTATGGCTGAGGTAGCACCCCCATCCTATGGAAAGGTAGATCTGAACAATGCACTCCTACCTTGGAGTGTTGGAGTGACAAAGCAAAGAAAGACAGCAGCCTGCTTCATCAACATTAGGCAATTTTGTTGCTACCCTAAACATCATCACAGGAAAAGCTCAAGGAAAAAAAGAAATGTTCTCAAAGGTTGAGTCAGCTAATCCTCTTAGCAGAGGGGACCAGCTTTCACACACACCCCCGCCCCAAGCCCGCTGATACTTGGGCCTTCTCACAATCAGCTCTTGGCTTGCCACCAGGAAGCGAGGAAGTGAGGTGGCAGATGCAGTGTTTTGCCCGCATTTCAACCTTTGGAGGAGGGTTGTTGTCAGATGATCTGAATCTATTTCAGTCAGTACATCAGAACCCATATATGGGGGATTAGAAGGAACAGTCTCTTGAGGCATCTGACAGTTGTGGTTCTGGCCCAAACTTTTCCCCTTCTGACCCTGCAGCTTCAGTCAAGTCTCACAGTTTCTCCCTGCTTCAGTCTCCTCATTGGTAAAATGAAGGGGCATTATCTTGAGGCGTTCTATAGCCACCAGTGGCTCAGAACTATGATGATTCTACATCATCAAGGTCAGCAAACTGGCCAGCAGGACAAACCCAGCTCACCGCCTGTTCTTGTCATTAAAATTTCCCTAGAACAGAGCCATGTTCATTCTTGCACTTGTACTATGGCTTATTCATCCCAGGACAGTAAAGTTGAAAAAATATGGCAGAGATTGTATGGACTGTAAATTCTGAAATGGTGATTACCTGTCTCTTTTCAGAAAAACAAAAACAAAACAAAAGCAACCGACATTTCCCATTCTAAAGAGAAGAAGAAATAGGGACCAGGCTTTCACAATTACTTGGACAAAGAGTTGATGCTTGCCGAGCAACTTGTAATTTCTGAATGTGCCTTGGGAACTTAAGGGAAAGAGGAGTGGGTTAAGGGGGGTTATGTATAAGTGTTCTCAGAGACCAGCATACCCTAGGCAGAGTCTGCAAGGATTCCTGAGTAAGCAATGTCCCGGGGGCTTAAGTAAGATCGAAGCCAAAATATCCATCCCTGCAGTGCCTGCGTCAGCTCTTTACTGTCCACACGGCAGGAAGTTAAAGGGGGAGTGGGGGCAGGTATGGCCCGTGAGCACAGGCTTTTGTTTCATAATCAAGGTCAGTTATCCAGCAACTGAAATGAGTAAAGGGAGCTCTCCGAAGGAAGAAATGAGAGGAGAATCTCTCTCTTCTGGTAAAATGTCAGCCTCATCAAGCTGTTGCCTCTACAGGGAAGATCGCTCTGCTGGGGAGGGGGAGAGCCCCACAGGAGTGGGAGGAACCCCCATACTATATTGTTCTGAGCCCAGCTTTGCCTCTGCCTGCTAAGGACTCTCCCTCTCCTTGTGTTTTCACCTCGTTTGTCAAAACATCTCCACAGGATGTGTCAGGCGTTAGAATCCCCATCATTTTGTATTTCGCAGGAAGGCAAAGAGACCTCACAATGCTTTTGCCTGTAATCATGTAATGCTCAGGACAGTTGTTAGCCACAGCCATTTGCCTCTCTGCACCTGGTTCCTGCTGCAGCTCCTGATCTGCGTTATCATGGATAGTCTCTTCTGTAATAAACTCTGCGTCCTGTGCTTTTTAAGGAATGGAGAGAAAGCTCTCGGCTAGTGAAATCGCTTAAATATAAAATCAGAGAGCTGAGCCTCAGGGAGGTAGCCTGAGGGCCAGGTGGCTGGTCAGCCTAGAGCTAGAATAGCAACGGTGGCCCTTACAGGTGAGTAAGGACCTGTGACCCTCGTTATAGTTCTCTGCATTCCCTGTGCCTTACAGCAGCATGTATATTATACACAAACACTGTACTTTAGAAAAAACGATGTCGGTGAAGCCAAAACAAAGGTCAGTCTAAAGTAAGTATGAGATGTTATTCCTGCTCAGTGATAGAGGACCCTTGGGAGGAGGGGAAGGTGAGAGCTACCCTCAGAGACACTTGGCATCACAACTGCCCTGGGCACTTGTATATGTCTCACGCATACTGTTTTCTATTTGCGTGAAACTTCTCTTGAAATCTGTTAGGAGGAAATGTACTTAACGACATAGACAATAAAGATTCTTCCATTTTTTAAAACCTGAAAGAACTCCAGGATTAGCGTGTGTGTGTGTGTGTGTGTGTGTGTGTGTGTGTGTGTGGTGCAGTTTCACAGGACTCCAGGGATAGGTGGGCACCACACATTGAGAATTTAATGACATTTTATATTTAGGTGTGTGTTTGTGAATGAGATCTGATGGGACCATGAAACATATGCCAGAGTCTTAAACGCTTCTGTGATATCTCTCCTCAGTTCACTTCCCTAGAAAGACAGGTCTGCCACCAAGCTCCATGGTCACTGGCACTGTCTTCAGAGGGCTTGGGTGTGGGTAAGGTAGAGTCAGGGACTAGAGGAGCTCCAATATACCTCTGAATGAGAGTAATTCCTGAGGAGAGGGGACATTGACTATTTAGTTAAATGCCATGTTGTGCTCAACCCATATCATCTAGCTTGGTCTAAGAGTCTTGCTACTGAATGCACTCCCATGCATGGACCCGGCTTCATATTTCTAATAAGCATGTGCATGGTGCTAATGCTCAGAAGCTGATAGGCAGCTCAGTCTCCATGTGGGTCTCCTGAGTAAGGGGAGCAGGGGCTGCCTCAGTCATGAACTCGGTTACCTGCTCTTTGATCACTTCCCCCTGGCGATACAGCCTTACCAGGCCACAGAGGAAGAGGATCCAGGCAGTCCTGATGAGACTTGATGAGCTAGAGGGCAGATGGCAGGGGAGGCGAACTCCCTCTTTCAGTGGCCTAGGGGAAGGAGATAGGGTGGAAGAGGGAGAGAGGGTTGGACCAGAAGGGAGGGGGGTACAATTGGGATATAAAATGATTAAATTGTAATAATAATAATAAAAAGAAAGAAATATGAAGTTGGGTGTGGTGGTGCATGCCTTTAAACCCAGCACTCTGGGAGGCAAAGGCAGGTGGATCTGTGAGTTCCAGGCTACTCTGGTCTACAAAGTGTATCCAGGACAGCCAAGGCTACAAGAGAAACCCTGCCTCGAAAGCAAAACAGAAAACAAAACAAAAGAAAGGAAGGAAAGAAGGAAGGAAGGAAAAGAGAAGAGAAAAGAAGAGGAGAAGAAAGAGAGGAAAGGAGGAGAGAAGGTGAAAGGGGAGGGAAGGTGAAGAGAGAGGAGAGAGGAGATAGGAGAGGGGAGGGGAGGGGAGGAGAGGAAGATAGGGAGAGAGGGAGAGGAGAGGAGGAGAGGAAGAGAAAAGGAGAAAAGAGAAGAGAAGAGAGGAAATATGAGCTCCTCAGCTCCTTTCATACAAATCTACATCTTCAACAGGAACTCTGGGCAAGTCACATCAAATTAGCATTAGAGATTTAGTGATTAATTAGGGGATATCTAGATTATTTCTACCATGATTGTTAAATGTGACATCTTTTTATTTGATGTAAAACCACCCTGTCCCTGTCAGAGAGTGGGATGGAGAGCATGAAAAAGATTCCCAGTGAGAAGCCCAGAGAAGGACTCATTTCCTGAGCACGAAGCTTTGTCAACCCTACAGCTTGAAATCCTTTTGCCCCCTTCTCTACCTCTGGACGTGAGGGCTAACATCTTTCCCAGCAATGCCAAGAGTGGTCAGCTTGAAATAACCCTCAGCAGGCCTGGAAATTGCTTTAACCTTTAGCTACATAAGCCTTCAGGACTTGCCAGCACTCTCCTGAAGAGGGAAAAGCAGCTTACCTCTCACTCTTGGCAGAACTGATTTTTTTTTAATCTCACCTAGAACATACTTTTGATACAGTTAATGATTTTTTGGGTTCAGACAAGACCTATACTTTTATGAAGTGAACCTCAAGCCTTTGTCTTTACCATTCCAATCTTTGCCTAGGGACAAGTGTCTGTCCTGGCCAGGGCTGATAGGAAGATGAGAGCTGACAGGAAGCTGCCGTGGCATAGGAATAAGAGAGGGGCTACAGTCAGTTGGCATCACATATATCTGTGACATGAGGGCATGTGGTCAGGTACCAGGAGGACAGTTAGGCTATTTCACTGATTGGAATGTGCCCTCTTCAAAGTTCATGCCTGGAGACCCAATAATTCTGTATCCAGGGATTTGCCCTGAAAAAAAGCACAGAACCTCACAAAGTTATGCAGGATGAATGTCATCTCAACAAAATCTATAAGAGCAAGATGCTCAGAGCAGAGCCCAAGCCTTCAGGGTCTACCAAAGGGAGGAGATAGGTGGAAAGAAACTAGAATTTGCACTTAAAACTTCTTTTTCACATTTTAAAATAGGAAGGAAAAGAACTTCGCTACGGTCTGAAGCAGCAATGGGTCCTCGCTTCCTTGAGTGGCCTCCAAAGCAGTTATATTTACATAAGATTCACTGAGAAAAAGAAAACAAGAATTCCATAGCTTTCATATCTTTACATGCATGTAACTGGCGAGTGAGCATGAGCACACAGAGTTGACCAGTGCGTGAGCAGCATCTTGAAGATCTTCCTAGGGGAAAAGACTTTCTCCCTGAAAGGGTTAGACTAACTTTGTAACCTAGATGTCTTCTAAAGCCTGTAGTTTTGAGTTTTAGGTTCAGGTTAAGCTAAAGCCTCTTAGTACCTTTCCAGAGAATGGAAAAAAAAATGTGACCTTATCTATGAGGACAGATAGAAAAAAAAAAAAAAAAAAAAAAAAAAAAAAAAAAAAAAAAAAAAAAAACAAAAAAAAAAAAAAAAAAAAAAAAAAAAAAAAAAAAAAAAAAAAAAAAGGCAAGCAAGCAATGACCTTCCCTCAGCCAAAAGAAAAACTCCTGTCTTTGAGATAGCATTTCTTAGCAACAAACCTAGACTTCTTCTGAGTAGCTCTTGACCTCCAGCCAAAAGTCTGTAGCCCCTAATCTTCCAGGATGAGCTAACCACCCCCACCTTCAATTGCAGCTGCATCCACACTTGGCAGGACTGGCCAAGCTTGAGCACCTAAGACTAACCAATTATCTTACTTTATAGCTTCCTCATCCAATCCTAGATTGCCAAGACTGCAACTTCAAATCTCCCGCAATTTTTCTTTTGAAAACCTAAAGGCCTTTGTCTCCCGGCCACTCTTTGCTGACCGGCAGGGGTGACCCCATTGCGCAATGGTTAATAAACCTCTTGCTTTTGCAACGAGTCTTGGTCTGGGGGAGTTTCTGGGAAGGGCGCTATCTTGAACTCCTGAGCTGTGAGACCCCAGGTCTTACATCCCTAGCCTCATAAAGGTGAAGTAGCGGCGCTGAGCATGGAATCCCACACTGCGGATGCACAGAGCCCTCAACAGTGAGCCCGGTTCTGCTCGTTAACTTTTATTTTTCATTTTATGTATATGAGTGTTATGCCCGCATGGGCGCTTATGGACCACTTTCATGCTTTAGTATCACAGATGCAAGAAAAGGGAGTTTGGTTCCCTGAAACTGGAATTACCCCTGGTTGTAAGTCGCCACGTGGGTGCCGGGAACTAAGCTTAGTCCTCTTCAAGAGCAGCTAGTGTTTTTAACCACTGAGCCATCTCTCCAGTTCCCGCGTTCGGTTTCTTAGTGGGGGAGTCACTGTTCCGGGGTCTCCCAGTTCTCGCGTGTTTTGGAAGGGCGTCTGGGCTCTCTCAGGGAGGAGCATCCAGCAGAGTCTGTGATACCTCTTTTTCGTAACAGCTCTTTCCCCTTGCGCCCGCTCTGACCCCCTCCTCCACACCACTGGACTCAGCCCATCCCCATACTGCTTTTCACTGCAACAAAGATCTAATGGCCAAGAGCGGGGTTGAGATGAAGCGTGCTTCTGTCAGCAGACATCCCTGTTAGTTAAACGGACATCCCACCTGCTAAGAAAAACTGGCCCAAAGCTCCCCAGATTGTTGGCTCTGTAGGTACATTTCCTCAAGTTTTCTAATAGAAGAACTCATCTTTTAAATAACAAGAGTGGTTTTTAAACGGTCTTTTCTGGGCGAAGGTTGGGTGTTGAAATCTTTGTGCCTCCCCAAACCGTAAAAACTCGTATCATTTGGAATGAATCTCGTTAGTGTGCTTGTGATAATTGGATTCATTTCTAATTAATGTAGCATCACCTGTGGCAAAGGTGGATTAGCTTTCCTTCTCTGATTGCTCTCGAATGTCACCTTGGCTGCACAGGAGCGCTGATGAAGTCAAGTATGGATGTGCATTGATTTTTCAGACACAAGGACCATTGCCAGCGCAGCGGCAGACAGGTCTCCCGGACCAACGGTTTTCAACAGTGCAGTGGTCAGGACCAAGATGAAACGCGTGAAGGAGTAAGTAGTGGACGTCCCGACTCCAAAGGCTGTGGTGCTAGAGCACTCCAGCAGTTGTGTGATGTTGTCTTAGTCCCTTCAGGGGTTATAATGAAATGCCTGAAACTGGGTAATGTCTAAACCGTACAAAGTCATTCCTCCTAACTGTGGGGAATGGGAAGACAGGGATCATGGCGCCTGCAGTTTTATTGTCTGGTTGATGACTGGACATCTCTGCTACCTCGTCACTTCATCCTCTCGCGACACTTGGCAGAGGGGCAGGGCACTGTGTGGAGTGTCTTTTATAAAGACCTTAGTCTTGCTCAGCAGGAGGAACCTACCTGGTCCTAGCCCCTGACGCCGCCTCGCTGTGGGACTGTGAAAGTAAAGGCACCAAGTGCTTCCAAAGCGGTAGGGCAGCAGGCCTGGGGTAGTCTTTCCCGTCCCCAAAGGAGAGAATGCCGAAGAGGACAGGGTGACTGTCTCCAAGTAAGTCCCAAACCCAACAAGACCAAAGAGTAAATTGTCTGTGTGCGCGCGCGCATGTGTTTCCTCCTCAAACCTCATCTACCATATTTTTTGAGGTATCTCCCTGGCCTGCAGCTCACTGTGAGTACAGAATCCTCCTGCCTCCACCTCCTTGGTGCAGGTATTACAAACACCAGCTGTCACACCTGGACTTTTTAATGTGTATTCTGGGAAACGGGTTATTAGGTCCTCATGCTTGCAAGGTAATCTCACTAACTAAACCGTTTCCCTAGTCCCATGAAAGTAAATCTTGAGGCTTAAGAATTATCTATGGTTCCACGCCCCACATTATAGACACAGCAGGGCAGCAAGGCCTATGCTGCTCTCAGAAGCTGGGGTCTCATAAGGCAATGGTAGCTCTGTAGGCGTGACCTCGGTCCCACAGTTTCACCAGATACGGCCTCAGTGGGGTCACCTGTGGCCCTCCTACCCCCGCTGCCTGGACTTCAGGGCTCTCCGGCACATACTGAATCTAGGTGGGGGTACTAGCCATGTCTCCTCCCCACAGACCTTACACTCTGTATCCCCGAAGAGTTAGCACTGCACAGACCCTGCTAGAGGTTATAGAGTATTCCTACCAGAGCAGTGGTCTAAGCTACAGCTGGGTTCGCTTGGGCCAAGAATCACTGTGCCCAAATGCATGAAGGCAGCAAGCCTGGAATGCCATGAGATCTGGGCTTCTCCTACGGAACCATTATCCCCACAAGGCCCTGGTACTCTGTGATAAGGATGCCCCTCAGAAGAGCACTGCAGTGCCTTTGGGATCATTCTTCCATCGGTGAATAACATTCAGCTTCCTTGTCCTCAAACGTTACCAAATACTTGATTGAATAAGCCATTGCTATTCTCTCTGAAACACATTTTTCTGCTGTTTACATGGTCAAGCTGAGAAATCCATTTTTAATTCACTTTTCTCACACCCTCCTATAAGCACTCATGAGAAAGCATGCCTCAGTCTTCACACATTTAGAGATTTCTTCTTCCAAATATGCCTATGCGTTACCAGCAAAAGTTCTTCCTTCTAATGAACTTGAACATGGACACAGTTCAGCCCAGGGCTTTCTACTTTACAGTGAGGATAACTTTTCCTCTCATTTCTAGTAACACTTTCCTTTGGCTTCGCAGTCTTGATGACCCATCTCTCACTAAGTGTTCTGCTCATGACCACTTAGATGATCTCTGAGAAGCCCGAGGCTCCCTACAGCTTTCTGTTTCTTGTGGTCCTTCATCAGAATAGCACCTTTCAGTCCAGCCTCCGTCTGTTATCCTGTCCCAGAGCCATGGCCACATGTTTAGGTGTTTCTTACCTGACACTTTGAGGAAGGAAATTCTATCTTAGCCCTTTCGTGTTTCTACAGAAAAATACCTAAAACTGGGTAGTTTGTAAACATACAAATTTATTATAACGTGTGGAAATCTGACACACCAGTGTGTTCGGTGTCTAGTGAGGGGTCAGGTTCTGCTTCCCAGATGACACCTTAATGCAGTATACTCACATGGCAGAAGGGACAGAGTGGCAAAAGGGGGTCTAGCCTGTTCCAGCCATTTTATCAGCTTGACAAACCTATTCATGACAGTTGAGTTTCTGTAACCCGATTGGATCCCAAATGGCTCCCGTTCTTCACACACCGGTATTGGGGGTTAACTTTCACGGTGTTATTTTGGGAGAACAAAACATTCAAACAGATGATATTTCAGCTGGCCTGCACAACAAATCCACATGCAGTGGTGGATGGAATCAGGGACACTGACCAGGGAAGGCCTGGCTCTCCACCCTAAGCTCCAGGTTTTGTGGCAAGGAAGAGATGCTTAACTTCCTGCTCTAGCTCCTCCCATGCAGTCCATGTCTGTGGGTCAAGGCCTGGCATCCTTTCCCCGCAACAGAATTCACAGTAAATGCTTTCCGGCTTTGTAAGCCTATAGTTTCTACTACAATGACCCAGTTGGAGTCTTGTAACACAAGAGCAACCACAGACAATATGCCAATAATTGTACCTGGTCATACTTCCTAACATTATTTTGAGGCTGAAATGGTAATTCTGTATAATTTTCAGGCTTTACAAAGGTTGTTCTTTGCTTTATTGTTTTTTTTTTTTCTTTTTATGGTGCTGATGATTGAATCCAGGACCTGAGCATGTTAAGGCAAGAACTCTGCCAGTGAGCTGTGTCCCCAGTTTTTTTTTTTTTTTTTTTTCAACCACTAAAAATACAAAGGCAATTTCTAACTCACAGGATGTACGAATAAGAAAGGGGGTGGATTTGGCCTGTGGACCATGTTTTGCTGGTCTATACTATTAATATTCCAACTCAGGATATCCCTCTGCAGCCTAAGTTTTTGTTTTTATTGCCTAAATGAATAATTAGGAAAGGTGAAGAAGAACCATTTCCCAGTAGGATTGCTTATGAATTGCCCTTGCAATATATTTTATTATCCAGGCCATTGTTTGAAAGAAAAAAATCACTGAGCATTATCTCCAAACAGAAAGCCGTGAGCATGCTTAGATACTCATTGTGAGTTCTGCCTACAACAGGGTGCTCACAGGGTAACACAGTTACCATGACAACGAGTGGGTCCCGGGAACTGGAAGTGGGGGGCATGGGGTCCTTTTCTCATCTCTCTCTACCTCCATCTCTCTTGATGAGGAAGAGTTAACAGAAAGATTACAGTTCTCTCAATTGAAGATCTTTACAGAGAAGAACAGTACCAGACTTATTTCACTCTTGACCAGTAATATGGTCATGAGGCTTTTTTTATTTAAAACTTCATTACTTTTGCGACATATACAAATTCCCATTACCCAGCATAATATAAAATGCTTTCAGTAATCAAAATCAAAGAGTCTTTGCCTAACTGAACTGATCAAAGTACATTATTTTATTATTGGTAGGTTGTTTCTTCCTTTGTTTGTTTGTTTTACATATAACATATTTTGATTATATTCTTTTCCCTCCCCATCTACCTACCCACCCATCTTGATGTATTCTCTCTGTCTTTCTCTCCTTCTCTCTCTCTCTCTCTCTCTCTCTCTCTCAAAAGAAAACACAAAATAAGGTCAAAACAAACAAAAAATAATACAAAAAAACCAAAACCAAAACAAAACACACACACACACACACACACACACACACACACACACACACACACACGGAATTTGTTTTTTCTTGGTCAGCTACTCCTGGGCATGGGGCCTACCCTAGAATGTGGTTGGTATGCCCAGTGATACCTCATTGGAGAAAACTGATTTTCCCTTTCCCAGCAGGTATCAAGTGCAAATAGCTTCCTGGTTAGAGGTTGGACTTTTTGTGCACTTTGCCTTCTCTGTGCTGGGATTTTGTCTGCTGTCCTTCCTGACTAAATATGACTAGCAATTTTGTGGCTTGCTTTTTAATGTGAACCAGTGCTTTTGGCTTCTTCCACTTTGGGGGGGGCACCTATGGTTACTTTTTAATTCATGTCATAAAGCCCTACAAAAAGAAAGAGGGCAAGGAAGGAAAGAGGGTAGGGTTGAGGCTGCAGAGCTGTATACATTCTGAGAACGTTGAGTTCATCCAGGTCCTCAGACTCGGGGCCCAGTCAGAGAACCTTCACTGTACAGTGA
>NW_026591795.1:0-37809 GCF_907164565.1 Psammomys obesus
CACACACACACACACACACACACACACACACACACACACACACACACTTTCTTCTCAATGTATCCTCTTTCCTAAAAAATTTGTAGTAAGGTGCCTTCTAGCATGAGGCTTTCCCCGTGGCCAAGCAGAGGCTGGTGTCATGCTCTTGAGCCTCCTGAACTCTGTCTCAGCAAACCTTCTTCCTTCGTAAAGTACATAGCCTCAAGCATTTCATAGAGTAACCGGAAACAATACAGCTAGTACTCGCCCTTGTTTAATTCAGTAGCCTTTATTGGCCTTCCACTGTGTATAGAAACTAGTGTTTCCTACTGTAGAGGAACAAAAGATGAAATATGTGCTTTGAGAGACTGAAAGTCGACCTCATTTAAAAATGTATTTTCTGACAGATCATCAGAATAATTTTTAAAAATGACTCACAGCTAACACATCCGAATAGCGTGTTTTGTTGATCAGGGATTAACACTTAACCTGAAAAAAAAGTTTTAGTTCGTGTTAGCATCAGAAAAAGAAAAGATATAGCAAACCTAGTTGAATAACATAGAAGAAATAAAAGATGAAAGAGAGGAATTAGAAAGTCAGGGCGCTGACCATCACTGCCCTGGCTATGTGTACAGCCTGAGTTTCCACAAAGCCAGGTCAAACGGGCATCAAGATGGTACAGTCCAGTGCTCATTATCAAGAATGCCAACACGTTAGCAGTTCTTCAAGCAGGACTAAGCTTTTCACGGGGTGAATGATGTAGGGCCTGTTGACTGAAATATTAGCCTGGGTAGTCTAATTTCACAGGAAACATAGTTGTGAATTTCATAAAGGTGTCTCACTGGTGATGAAAAGCCACCCAGTGATGAACTAAGCAAAATGTTCTATTTCAGGGCCTTAGCTTTGTATGCTTGCTTTTCAACTCTCAAAAATATGTGATCCTTGAAGAAGAGGCAGACACAAAATTTAATCAGAGTTAAGTCATTTGGGGAATTAGTGACAGGGGTGCTCTTGGCTGGGTTGATAGCCATATCCTCTACTTCAGACATTTTATTTTATGTGTGTTTTACCTGCAATATATATATATATATATATATATATATATATATATATATGAACTGCATAAATGCCAGGTACCCCATGGATGTCAGAAAAGGATGTCATATCTTCTAGACTAGAATTTCAGATGGTTGTTAGCTGCCATGTGGGTGCTGGGAATTGAACCTGGGTCCTCTAGGAGAGCAACTCTCCAGCCCCCATAATCTCTCCTTTCAGGCATTAATTAACAGGAGTGTTCCGACTTTCTATGTTTATGGTCACATCCCAATCAAGGAATGTCAGGGTCTGCTCACTGCTCCTGGTGTTCTGAGAGAGGACGGATGGAGATAACACGAGCAACCCAGGATGGCGCCTCATCAGTCTTCAGCTATGCTTCTGTGGTGTTGTTTTGTGCCCATTCGTTCCACAGTAGAGCCTTACCTACAGTGACCAGGGAAGTCCTGAAGGATGGAAGAACTTAACTTTAACTCACCTGTCTGAAACATGCCAAGGATTCATTTGCTTAATCAACTTTCTATTACAATATGAAAACAATCTGTGAATACAAAAATATGCAAAGTCTAATAGCTAAGCAAATGGGGTGAAGTTCCAGGAGTTAATTTATTCCCCCCGCTCCCAGTGCCTCCTACTATTTACTAGACCTGTAGTTTTCTCTAATGGTGGAACTCCTGTTCTCCCTTTGAGTATTCTGACCACTACAGTAATGAGAAATTAATTGATATATATATATATATATTTTTCCTGACTGAGTCTTTGGGGGGGGGGAAATGCAAATCTATACTAGTTAGAATCTCAAGTTATTGTTTGGATTATTAAAAAATAACTGGCACAAAAATAATGTGATAGGCCTGAGCTTAGGTGGGTCTCTCATTGTCGGAAGCCAGGATATTGTAGACAGCCTCCTCTTCACTGCCTGCAAGGCTCAGGAGGGTGTCCTTGTGGACCACAACTCCAGACAGCGAGGTTCTGTTCCCTGTGCTCCAGGGTCACGTCTTCACGGCCTGGGGCATGATTGCAAAAGAATGAGAGAAAAAATAGATTCCTATTTTCTTTTTCTTTAAAACCTTCTCTTTGTTTTTGAGAATCTCAAGCATGTCTACAATGAAATAAGATAGTATCCAATCCTCACTCCCCACCTCAGGTCCTCTCTTATTCTCCTAGAATGCCCTCTCCCAACTTCATGGATTTTTTTTTCAACCACCCACTAAGTTGTTTTGTATATATGTACATGGATGTGGGTCCATGTGTTGGAACATGAGAAACCTACCAGTGGCCACATTCTCAAAAAAAGAATGATTTTGCATCAGCAGTTACCTCAGTAAGGGGTGGGGTCTGAAGATCACCTACTCCATTGTCAGCCTGCATGGAAGACTGGCTGGTGAGGATTTCAAGTTAGGAGCCTAGTGTTACCAAATGTCTTGAATAATGCTTCATAGAGAACATCCCTTTCACTCAGGAATGTAGCATATTCTGAAAGCCATACACGACATGACTGCCTTGGTGCATTTTTCCAAAGGGAGAAGAGATGCTGGTATAGTTTAGGCAGACTTTCTCTTCTAGTTTTTCACCAACTCTTCAGGACAAAGACAAGATGCTTAGTAAATAGTCCGTATATGAGAGAATGGGGAGAATGTGAAATATGAGGCTCACATAAAAACAAAGTTATTTTCTTTATTGCACTTGTGGGTTTCCAAAAGGCTGTTCAGTCATCTGTGACAATAGAGCAGATCTCTATCCTAAACAGATTCTGAGTAAAGGCTAGGCTGGTTCTCAACTACCTGGTGAGAGAGTTATAGACAACCTGGGCCATGGACAGCTTAGCCATTTTCCTCTGTTACTGTATTATTTAAAAATATCTCTTGAATCTCAGTTTTTCCCTTTTTCTCCTATTTCCTCTTACTTTGTACATAGCACACATCTCAAAGTGACAAGTGAAAAGCGGTGTCAGAGGTGCTGGGATTCACACTTCCTGAGCGCCAGCTGCAGTGGTGTACTTGGGGGCTGCCTCTGAGCATCTGTAGGAAGAAGCGAGGTCTGTATCTGTGCAAAGGAATGACAAGTACAGGGAAATACAGAAGCTATGGAACATCATACTGTTGCATCTTCCCGTCATTAGCAGCAACCAAAATAAATTGAAGATGAGCCCTTTTTAACACAGCTGTTGGCCATGCCCAAGATAGGGACACTGTTGGCATCTTGCTGGCTTCTCACACCAGTATGGTTTGCACAGGGAAGGTGATGGTTGACCTGTTAGGTATAAACTCTTCTGGAGGACCAGAAATCTCTCATCCTTTGATTACACCCACCCAGACTGTATCAGTGTGGTGGGGCTCTGGGCTGGAATGGTAGGGGGTGGGATCAGAAGCCAAGACTTAGGAATTACCTTTGTGACTTTGGACAAAAACATTTAAACTTTCTGAGTCTTCCTTTTTCCTTCCCTGTAAGATGGGAATGATGTTACCTTACGCATTTGCTTGTTGGGGAGGCTGAATTTTACAAAAGCGATGCAAACAAATACATGGTCAGATGGCTTTAATCAAACCAAATGGCTCACAAAACAAAACCAAAAGTCATGAGGTGGGGAGAAAACTGGGAGGGATACAGTGGGGGAGGAAGGCTGGTAAGAGGGGCATGGGACAGCAATCAGGCTACATCATGTAACCTTCAAACTGTGAAATGGATCAGTCGAAAAGAAATACTATTGCCTTCCATGATGTTGACTGAATATTGGTTGGTAAGTTGTGTGGGGAGTGTGGAAGGCTGTGAAAAAGCAGAAATATGGCAGATCTCAGACTGCTGAGGTCGGCCACTCAAAGGAAAGACCCCTGACCAGCACTGAGAAAAATATAGTCCTTGCAAAGATTGGGTGTATGCAAAGAAGTAAGGTCTTGAGAAAAACATCCTGAAGAATAAGAAGATTAAGTGGAATTTTAAGCTACTGGCTTTTGTTTCAGGTTGGACAGAGCCCACAAAAGGTCCAGGTGTTAGAACTGATTGTTTTCTGGTGTTGCTGGGAGTTAGGCTAAGAACATTGCTAAGTATGTGACTTCTACTGATCCACAGCCCTTCTCCTGAACATTTTAAAGGAACTGGTATGCTGAATATATCTTAGGGGAACATTAGAACCTGACACACTCACCAGCAAGATAACAGACAACTCAGAAGGTAACTGGGCTATAGTTAGCCAGGAAGCTAGGGTGCTTTAATAAGTTTTAATCATCAAAGAGAAAACACCGAAGCCCGTCAAGGAGACCTGAGTTCAGACACACACACACACACACACACATCACTAAATATCCCTGTGGTCTTGAACAAGTTTTCTTTTCCCATTGGGATTTTGTCTGGGCATCTATAAAGTATGGATAGAGGGCCTGTTTTTTGGAGTTTTGTAATTAGGCCCCACGTGTCAAGTGAACCTACAGTGCCTGGAGCATGGGGAAAGGCATCCCCATCCAGGATGTTTACTACCTCACCCCTCATTGATACCTTTCTCCTGTGGGTCAGAGCCACCAGCCGGTACGCTGCTTACTGGGTCTAGCTGATGTTTGTAATCCTAGTATCTGACCAAAGTAGACAGACTGTGAATGGACAGTGCCCACACTGGAGATTGTAGTGGCTCTCTGGCCTTGGAGATGCTGCCATATCTTCCTGGCTCACTGACCCTGCGGTATTAGGTACAAGCAGTGTGGCTCTGAGCCCATTTTACAGGTGAAGGTGTGACGCTTCAGCTCCCACTGTGTACAGACCTCACTTAGAAGCCAAGTCTTCCGAGTCTCAATCCCAGTAATCTATGAATTAAGTGAGTCTCAGGTGTGACTGTTTCCTTGAAATAGTGACCCATTTCCTCCTAGGAGGCGGAAGGTGGAGGCTGGAGGCTCAAGACTAAGGAAGCTGAAGCTCGGAAAGTTACAAGATTCACAGAACCTTCTCCAAAGTTATCTCAGCAGGCAGAGGTCTGTGGACAGACTCCCACAGAACTGTCTGTACAAAGCTGTACAAGGAAGTCCAGGGATGCAGTTCTGGGAGGCTTTTGGGGGGGTCATCTGTCTCCTGTAAGGGACCCCTCACCTAGGCCTCTGAGTAACCCCATTAAACTCACTGGCTCACCAATCCAGATTTTCATGGAGTAGTTTCTTTGGTCTCACATTGCTCTCCTATCTAAGATGGATAAATGTTTGTTTTATAGTCCCAGGAAAAGTCACTGTACAGCAAGGTCCCGAGGATCCAAAGAGCCTTCAATGTCTTTGTGCCTTAGTGGTGTCATTTGTTTAGAAGACACTCTTTACTGAATAAGCGTTTGGCCAACTTTCTTCTTACCATAGTGACTTGACTTGTAGCAAGCAGCAAAGACTCAAGCAGAGCTTTCCTAACTTGGAGTGAGGCAAGGACAATTCAGACTTTCGGGACTTCTAGCTTGCTCACCAGTGTCTAGTTCTGAGTAATTAAAACAGGAAAGCCACGAAGCAGAGGAGAGAGACAGGTCATAGGAAGGACTTGGAATTCTGTAGGTTAGTTTTAACTGTCAGCTTGACACGCCCTAGCATTACCTGGGAGAGCCTCAACTGAGGAATTAACTAGATCAGCTAGGCCTGTGGGCATAGATGGGGAAGATTTTCTTGATGGTTAATTTACCTAGCCCAGTATAGGCGGCTCACTCCCTAGGCTGGGCCATGACCTGTATAAGAGAAAAGACTTAGTCTCTTGATACAACTCTAACTCAGCTGCCTTTAATTTGAATTTCCTACCACCCACCGCCGCTTTATTTCCGTATACTGTTTGTTTATGTAAATGAAGTCATATGGAATTTACATGTGCCTAGACTATTTCACCTAGCATAATTCTTGTAGACATCTGTGTCGCCGCAAAAGGAAGGCTGTCCTCTGTTAAGACAATATAATATTCCGCACATCCGTGCACACATAGCGCCACTCTTTTGTTCACCTGTGTGACGATAAACATTTGGGCTGTCCCATATCCTCCAAAACTTATAATCATTTTAGTTCTCAGCACAAAGATAGGAAGACTTCAATGACTTTAGACGCAGATACATATATGCAAAAGCAAGTCTCAAAAGGCTGTTTCCTTTGACACATAATCAGGAAGACGGCCATTCTATGATTGTCATAAACAAGCGATTTAGACAGCCCGATTTCCTGAAAAGGGAAAGAAATATTATGCCTCTCTGATTTTCTACTCTAATAAAACTTCTCACTGCAAATTAAAGCCTAAATCCAGCATTAAAAACAACCTAATTGCTAATCACCATATTTTCAAGTGATTCCTAATTACAGTAAAATTTAAAGCAAATAAAAGCTTATTAGGATTTTTTTTTTTTTTGCATGTATCCTTCATTTGCCTCTGTCACTCATAAAGCCAGGCCCACACATTCTCCTTGGCTTCAAATTGTCGCATCAAC
Organism: Psammomys obesus; assembly: GCF_907164565.1. Taxonomy (NCBI): domain Eukaryota; kingdom Metazoa; phylum Chordata; class Mammalia; order Rodentia; family Muridae; genus Psammomys; species Psammomys obesus. Next base: position 6,455 of record NW_026591795.1, read on the forward strand.
TCACTCACATTGGACCTATTCTTAAATGCAAACACTTTCTCTAGGTTAGTCAGAAGGTGCCTTTAACAGCTTCATTGGGTGATAAAGTTCTTAAGATACACTATTTTGTGGTGTTTTTTTTCTTTTCTTAAAATCACATTTGCAAGCTGCAACCTTGGTCCTAAAGAGTTTGCTCATCGCCTTCACACTTATACTAAGGCTTGGCAGTGTAGGCTCATCTCCTAGTGAGGTCTATGTAACTTCTGCAATGGCCTTCACTCTAACTTCCTATAGACTTCTTCTGAATAAAATTGTAAGGTAGACTAGAAGAGAGGAACAAGGAAAAAGAAAATAAAGAGAAAAGGGTGGTGGAGAAGGATAGACGGGGGGACAAAGGAAGGCAAAGAGACCTCATGTACAACTGCATTGGGGATCTGAACCCCATTTCCTTCGCTTTTTAGAGCTTATTTTTGTCCTTGGACAGTCTCATCTAGGTATGTGCTGAACTTTAGTTATCTTCCCTGCATTCCCCTCTCTCCTCTCTCCTTCTCTCTGAAATCTGACTTCTTCATATTTTCTTGTGTGTTTAATTATCTGTTTCTTATGTGTTTAATTATGCGTTTAATTAGAGTTGCTTGCATTAGTGTGGATAGGAGGTTATTTACAGAAGAATGGCTACTTGTCAGCAGCTACACTGCTGAAAAAAATAGCATCCCTCCCCCAGCACCGCTGTGAACTGCTAAGAGACCCTGAAGGAGGGGTGTCCCTTTCGCTGCCCTGTCTATGATGAAGTGTTTGCAGACCCAGTCTTATACAGGTAGTACAGTGAGTTCGTGAAGGCAATGACTGCCGTATTGAGAAGATAGCTCTCACAAGACTGATTTGTGGTTCGTTTGCTAATTTTGATATTTGAGGCATTGTCTCACTAGCACACAGGCTGGCCTTGAACTCTTTCCTGGGTTCAGAGGATTCCCCTGCCCCTGCTTCTTGAGTCGTTGGCATGACAGGCACAATCCTTACACCCAGAGTGTAGGATTGTTTCAACAGCAAGAGGCTCTAGATATCCTAATGACAAAAACATTTTGAAAAGGCAACATAGATCTCTGCAAAGATACATGCTCCGTGTGTGCTTCTGTCCTGTCTCTAGACTACTGCACTGACTGGACAAAGCTTCAGAAGTGTGATTGTGGTGTGACCCCCTCTATTTTATTTTCAAAATTATGGCACTTTACAGCAAAGCCAGTGGGATAGTCCACAAGCCATTTTGAAGACATTTCAGATGTACTTTGAATAACAGGAAACATTCTTATGATGTAATGCAAACTTTAAAAAAAGTAGGATATTAGGGGGTTTTTTTTGTTTTGTTTTTTTATTGCTCACCTTTCTTGAGCATTTTCCAAAGTTGTTAAAAGTTTCAAAAGTATAAATAATTTCTCTATAGAGTAATATCCTTTTGAGTTATTTTCAGCTTTTCCAGCTCATATATAATGTTGACATAAACTTTTTTTTTTAGCCTAATGTTATTTTCAGATTTCAGGCTTTTTCCTTTGATAAATGTCTTATAATTACTGGTCTATAAAAGGTGACCTTTTCTTATAATTACTGATTCCTAGGGTGAGACCCTTGATGTGTTCTGCCAAATTGGTTTCCATAATCCACAAAGATTTATAACGTGATACTTCAGATTTTGCCAAGCTAATCACTTATTCAGCAAACTTTTTAATTCAAAATAAAACAGTTACTAATGCTCTCTGGTACGGATACGCAGCTTCCTTAAAGGCTCTCAACACACCTTTCCAGGAAGACACGAGCCCTACCTTGCTGCCCAGCGTGCCACCTCAGACTGACCTGGGAGGAACAGACACTTAGAAGCAAGTTGCAGTGTGATTGTGAGCTGGCAGGGTCATGACCCAGTGCCAGGGGCTTCAGCACGCTGACAGCATGGCTGTGACTACCCAGACACGGCCTAGATAAAACTCTCCGTGGAATCACCCTCTCCCGCCTTCCACCAGTGACATCAGCTCGGGGCAGGTCTGCAGGGGAAGGGTCTCTCTTCTTACCCTGTCAGAGTTCAGGTATGAACTGCACCTGGTAGGGGCAAAGAGGTGAAATGACCTCGATGGCTGGTGTTAACTGTCAATTTCATGTCGTCTAGGATCACGGGGTGGGAGCAGGACTTGACTGGGAGGGGGTTATCTTATAGTAACTGAGTCATCCAGTGTCACAGGGTTTCTCCCTGGGTGGGACCCTGGACTGTTATAGAAGAGGAAGGGAGCCCAGCAGCATGCTGCCTGACCCTAGGTTCAGTGTAAGCGGCTGCTTCAAGACTGTGCCTCTTTCTTCCTGCCATGATGGACTGAAGCTTTGAACTGTGAACCAGAACGAACCTCTTACTTCTTAAATTGCTTTTGTGAGACTATTTTAACACAGCAACAGGAAAAGAAATGAAGGCATTTACCCTAGTGTGTTGTCGAGGTCTGGCACCATTTATGTATTCCTTTTGCAGCTCCAAAAATAAACTTCCTTCCAGGGACACATACACTTATCCCGAATCTGTAGCTAGGCCTGGCTTTCCAACACCTCTGTCTCCCTCCATGCATAGACTAGAAGACAGATACCAAGATGCTGAAAGCATTTCCTCCATCTTGGAAATGCAAAACTCCAGGGAAAAGTAAACACTCAGCTGCCAGAAGATAGCAGTCTATGCCCTTTGTGCCTTTCTCTTCCTTTCCCATTCTCCCCTCCCCCTTCCTCCTCCACTTCTCTCTCTCTCTCTCTCTCTCTCTCTCTCTCTCTCTGTGTGTGTGTGTGTGTGTTTGTGTGTGTGAAGAGCACAGAGGTCAACTTCAGACACCCTTTTTTTTTTAACCTTGCTTTTTGACAGAGTCTCTTGCTAGCCTGAGGATTATCACTTAGTATAGGCCAGCTGGCCAGTGAGCCCAGAGACCTATTGAAATTGCAAGTATGAGCCACCATGACTGGCTTTTTTTTTTTTTTTCAACACAGAATCTGGGATAGACCTCAGGTTGTCCTGCTTGTAAAGGAAGCACTTTTACTGCTTTTACTGAGCTGTTTTCCCAACGCTAACTCCCATATATTATAGTATATATATGGATGTTTATGCATATATATTTATGAAATATGTATTTTGGGAAATACTAACCCCATTAACTACATGCAGCTTCCAATATTTTACTGTTTTGAACCCGTAAAAGTAATTCCATATGGCTCAACATAAAAATCTGCGACTTAATTCTTCTCGTTTCTGCCCAAGACTGTCTGTATGACATATCTAATCAAAACTTGGCTTCACACCAAATGATTTCTGCAGCACTTGTCCCAGACACAAGTCAAAAAAGAAAACCGTCACTAGCACAGCCTCGTGTTTGGTGACACTCCCCAGTCAGGTCGGCAGGAAAGGAAAATCAGGATGCAGTATTTCTGGACTGAAAGTGGGAAAGGCTTCCTGCATGTTCAGCAGAGAGAGAGAGAGAGATAGATAGATAGAGAGAGAGACCTTACATTACTAAAATGTAGGAACCCATGTGGCTAGCGGACCCAGGAAGCCACTGAATGAGCTGCAGTCCTCTTCAGATACAGCCTGGAGCCTGATTAATCCTGATGTGTTACAGATCGAATGACGTGAATTTTTTATTTTTGTCATTTTGTTTTTACCTGGTCCTTAGGAACCCTGCATACTGATGGATTACAACGTGACAGTTTAGCACTTGTACGCAACGTATAATGACTAGTTCGGCGTCATCAGCAGACCCATCACTCAGTATTCATCATTTCTTAAAATTATCAGTAAAATTAGAGAAAAGGGAGGGAGGGCCCAGAGGAAGGAGGGGCGGGAACTGAATCAGCCTGAATCAGTTATAAAAATGTGGGCTGAGTGCTTTGGCAGAGGAAACTGGCAGTGGGCAGCGGAGCCCCTGAGCCTAGAAACCTGCCTGCTCTATAAAGGCATTAGCTTCTCTGCTGTAGTTCATTCATTGCCATAGCTTGAGTTGGTATGTGTGTGTCTGGGTACTTATACACATGCTAGGGAGTACATCTGGAGGTCAGAGGTCAGCACTGGGTGGTGTTGTGGTTCACCACAGTAGCTGCAAACCCTATTGCTCAGATTCACTCAGGAAACCAGACCTTCAAGAAGGTTCTCTCCTTAGGCTGCAGGAGAGACTCAGAAACAGGCATCTCTAGGTGATGCAATTCTAGCAATTCTCCTCCTGTTTGGTCCTTTTCCCCATGGTGGGTTTAAAGCACATCTCAGTCTCCTGTCACCTCCTTCTGTCAAGTGCAGATGCCAGCTTCAATTATCCTTCTGTGAATTGATTTCAGTCCTTTAATGGAATTCATTTGAGAAGGAGGTATTGACTCCCAAATTGCGACTGTTTTCCCTGAGGCTTGTTTCTCCGTCTTTCTTCTCTTCTCCCTCTCCCATTCCTATTTCTCTCTCTCTCCCCTCCCTCTATATCCTCCTACTCCTCTTCCTATCTGTGTCTCCCATCCCCTTGTTCTATTTCTGGCAAGCATTGATAACAAATCTACATGATCTAAGGAGAGGTTTATCTATAAGGTGTCATGTGGATGCCTTTGAGAGAGCCAAGGATGGAAACATTAACTTTCTTACAGTGAAGCTGCTGGTCCTGATATTTTCTTCATAATGTCGTGTAGAACTGGTGTTCAGTACATTTTCTTTAGCAAAAACAAACTTTTTAAAGTCTTGTATATGAGTGTTTTTCTCGCATGTATGTTTGTATACCAAACGTACACCTAATGTCCAGCGAAGTCAAAATGGTGCACCAGATCCTTGGGGCTGCAATTAGAGCCAGTTGTGAACCACTACATGGGTGCTGGGAATTGAACCTGGGTCCTCTGGAAGAGCAGCCAGAGTATCTTAAGTGTCTTAAGCACTGAGACATCTCTCCAGCCTTGAACACCTTTTTTTTTTTAAGAGTCAGCTGCCTCTTCTTTTATTTATTTTTTTCCATTAATTTATTTACTTCACATCTCAAATGCAGCTTCCCCTCATTCCTCTCCTCCCAGCCCCTCCTTCTCACCTCCCTTTCCCCTATCCCCTCCCCTTTCTCCTCAAAGAAGGGGAGGCCCCGAATGTGTATTGACCATCCATGGCATGCCAAGTTGCATTAAGACTAGACATATTTTCTCTTATTGAGGTTAGGCAAGACAACCTATTTAGAGGGAAGGGATCCAAAGGCAGGCAACAGAGTCAGAGACAGCCCCTGCTCCAGTTGTTAGGGAATACACATGACCCACAAGCTGCACATCTGTTGCATATGTGCAGGAGGCCTAGGTCCATCCCATGCATGCTATTTGGTTCAGTCTCTGTGAGCCCTTATGGGCCCAGGCCAGTTGATTCTGTAGGTTTTCTTGTGGTGTCCTTGACCTCTCTGGCTCCTTCAGTCCTTCATCCCCATATTCCACAAGATTCCCTGACCTCTGCCTAATGACTGGCTGTGGGTCACAGGTCATCTTCTTAATGAGCATATCTAGCCAATGAATTCCACAGGCAAGCGAGTGCACGTGCTTCACTGCGCAAACCAAAACACTTAGGATGGGACAGTCACTCGGGACTGCTTCTGGACCTGGCACGAGCCAGGACTAGCCCAGGTTAGCGCCCATGCAGGGCCATTCCTATTCCAGATGGCTGGTGATCTGAAGCACAGCGAGAAATCAGTCTGCCAAAGAATGAATGCTCCAAACCAAAACAGGTGAGGACGGCTGCTTTGGAGAATCGTGTGACAGGAACAGGTACTTCCACTGAGTGAAGCGAGGACAGCTGGGCGTTACCCACCGCCAGTGGACCTGTTGAGGGGAAAGGTTGTGGTTAGTTTTAATTGTCAACTTGACACAGTCTAGACTCACCCGGAAGAGGGTCTAAGTGAGGAGCCTTGTAGATCAGGCTGCCCTGTAGGGGAGTTGTCTTGATTGTCTCAGTTGCTGTGGAAAGAGCCAGCCTGTAAGTGGGCAACACTCTTTCCTGGCTTTGGACCCTGGATGGTGTAACAGAGTAGGAGACGCTAGCTGAATAAGCGTTCATGCATTTGTTTCTCTCTACCTTGGACTGTTGTGACTTACTGCTCCCAGCTCTGCAATGAATTTCCCTGCAGTCATCCACTCTAACCTGGAGCTGTGAGCTAACGTAAACCTGGTCTCCCCTAAACTGCTTTTAGTCGGGGAATTTTATCGTAACAACAGAAATGAAACTAGGACATCGGGTTGGAAAATTGCTTTAAAAGAATTTGGTTAGGATCAAGAGTGGAGAGGTTTTGCCAGGCTGGTCTGAGCAAATGGAGAAGTGGTCAGGAGAGGCCTCAGAGGAACCTATGAAAGCTTGGGCAACCTCCACACACCTTACCAAATGCAGGGCAGCTGTATATCCAGCTGTGCCCAGGGTCGCCCTCCAGTTCCCAGTCACAGGACTTACCCTTAGCAGGGCATGATGGTATGCACGTGTAACCTAAGCATTCAGGCAGTTATGGCAGGAGCTTGTGATTTTGAGGTCCACTTGGACCACATAGCAAAACTCCATGGCGGGTGGGGGGGGGTAGCATGGGGAAGCAGCATCGGGCAGGGGAGGGAAGCAAAGGAGAGAGAGAGGCTGGGGAAATAACTTGGTGGGTAAGGTTCCCACGGGACAAGTATGAGGTCTGAGCTGTGATGCCAGGACCCACATTAAAGCCAATTGGTGGGGTGTACATCTGTAACCCCAGCACTGAGAAGTGAGGAGGTCAGTGGTCCTAGTGAGGACCATCTCAGAAAATAAGATAAGAAAGCAAAGGAAGAAGACACCCCAACATCAGCTTCTGGCCTTCACACATGCCTGCATGGGTGAGAGCACTCATATACACAGAGAGGTGCTCACACAGGTGTGTGTGTGTGAACACACACGAGAGAGGGAGAGAATGGGAGCCCAAATCTCCAAACAAAACAAATCCACAAGTCTTCAAAACCTAGTATGTTCTAATTTCTTTACCTTTTTTATGTTTGTCTTTAAAACTTTGCTTTACAAACCCAATTATCCTCATTCTGTTTGACTAGGAAATTTATCTTCTGATCCTGGTTTTGATTTATGGAAAGGTGGATGGCATTGGTTTCAAAGAATGAAAACGGGGGGGGGGGCGGTTAACTGATTAAAGGAAGCACAACTGTAATTTAACCATGAAGGACTTTATGTAGCCCTTGATTTATGGCTCATTGCTTAGTGGGATTTAGAGCATACAAGGAAGACACAGGGGTTGTCTGTATGGGCTATGTGTCATCATGGGGGCTGTGAAATACCTACTGGCCTCTGCAAGTCAGTGCTCTCCTCTGGGAACCATCTTGCCTATGTTAAGCAAAGCAGCCTCTTACCCACACCTTGTCCATTTGACCTATAACACAAAGGTATTCTATTTGGTGGTATTTTTAGATACTTTATAGGACTTTTTGAAAATTTGTGTGTGTGTGTGTGTGTGAGAGAGAGAGAGAGAAAAAGAGAGAGTTGTGAAGTGTGCAATGGCTGTTTTCTCTCATGTAGGTGAGTGTAGAGACCAGAGTTTGATATCAGGGTCCCTCCCCTTAATCACTCTCCAACTTATTTTTTTGAGGCAGGCTCTCTCACTGAACCTGGCACTTACTTTTGAGCTACGGTAGATGGCTTTTGAGTCCCAGGAACCCATCCATCTCTGCTGCCACCCAGACTTCAGGACTAAGAGACTTAGAGCAGCATGCCCAGCGTTTATGTGCGTGTCAGTGGTCCAAACTCAGGTCCTCAAGCCTGTGCAGCAGGTTCTTTACCCACTGAGCCACCTGTCCAGCCCCTGATTTTTTTTCTGGGGTACTAAGATTGGCCGGGGCCTCACTAGGCATGTACTTCATCACTGAGCTATGCCCCCATCTTGCAATTCTGAGTTCTAAAGTTACTCTGTTCCACTCTGAATTAGGCTACTGTAAGATGTCCGTGTGGACACCATTCTGAAGGGTTGGGTGAGCATGACAGCAAATCACTGTGAACATGAGTTAATGTGGAGCTTGTGTCTAAAAAGCTAGATTTTTCTGTGGGTTTATTTTTCTTGTTGTAAGATAGATAATTGCATCCAAGGAGATGTACGCAAGAATGGTCACAAGCGCTTTGTTTCTGAAGGGATTTAGATGTGTATCCACTGTATCATACTCTACACTTTCTCATACGATCACCATGGAAAGATAAGGCTCACATTGGTCTCCGGATCAGAAGCACAGGTACCAAACAGTGCCATAATTGTGTGGTGACAAAAGCTAGCTAGCATTGACGGAAACCCTTGCTACCTGCAGCACAATTATGATAACGCCAATTCACAGAGCAGAACAAACAACTTCCAATGGGCCATTGCTTAAAGAGCTACTGCTTGGGTGTCAGGCTGTTAGATGTGGAATTGTTCTTGTTATTAAGGTAGGCAATTTGTACTCATTGGAAAATGTTTATGAAAACACATGGTCAGTTAGATATGAACTTGAGAGTGGAGGCCAACTTCATGAATAAGTCCAGACTCAGCTCCAAGGTTCAGGTAGCCAGTTCAGTGACGATCCTTGGCTTTCGAGCCAAGTAGGGGGTCAGTCACAGGGATCTCTACGTAAAGGGTACTGAGGCATTTGGGAGGGGGCTCCCCTTGATTTCTTGTAGGGAGTAGCTCTTGCTGTCCACGTACCCCACAAAACACAGTCTTGCTGGGACACAGCTCAGACCATGTGAGGCCTCCCGAGGCTTCCCAGTGCACTAGGGTTAAATCACCATCCCTCACAGAGGCCCCAAGGTCCCTAGCCTACCTGGCCATCTCCCTTATCTCTGCTTTATGAGGCTCTTCTTTATGAATGTTATTTTATCATGACATTTTCATGCACATGTATCATTTTCCATTGTTACATTCACCTGCCGGCTACACCACATGCCTCTCCCCCCACTCTTCCTGGTTCAGTTCCCCCAAATAGTGACCCTTTCTGCTTTCATGTGTGTATATGTGTGTATTATTTTATATATAAACCCCACATGTGTTAGAAAACACGCAACGCTTTGTGTTTCTCTCCCCTCATTACCTTTCCTTGTTCTCTTTGTTCCTCTCTGGACATGGGCCCCTTTTGTTTTTATGTCATGAAAGTAGCATATCTATATTTTGTATGCAGTAAAAATGTGCAATAGTCATGTTTCTGAAACTGGCTTATTTTGCTTAATATAATGGTCTCCGGCTTCATTCATTTTCCTGAAAATGTCATAATTATCCTTCAATTATGTTGTATACTTGTGTGAACGTTATGATGTCTGTACTTGTTCATGTGGCTGTGCACATGAGTATGGAGGCCAGAAGTCAAAGTCAGGTGTCCTCTTTGGTCACTGTCCGCTGTTTTGTTTTTGTTGTTGTTGTTGTTATTATGTAAACTATCACATGTGGACACACAAGCATTGGTACACGTGGTGGTCGGAGGACAACCTTAGGAGTCCGTTCTTTCTTTCCACCATGAGGTTAGAAGGAACAGACTCTGATCATCAGGGTTACATGGCAAGGACTTTCATCCGCTTAGCCATCACACCAGCCTACAGCCTTACGTTTTTGAGGCAAGGTCTTGTTGAACCAGGAGCTCACTGATTTTCTTAGGCTGGCTGGCCAGTGAGATCCAGAGGTCTGTCAACCTGTGCCAGCCTCCTGACCCTAACACTGGAGTTGCAGACACACGTACCTCTATGCATGGCTTTTACATTGGGTGCTGAGGATCTGAACTCGGATCATCATGCTTGTTCTGCAGGCACTTTATCTGAGCTGTCTTCCAGCCCCATTTCATTCTTTACAATTGAATACACTTTTATCATGTGTAAGTGTGACATTTTCTTCATCCATTTACTGCTAGAGGGCACCTGGACTAGCTCTGTTTCTTAGCTGTTTTAGATAAAAGCTGCAGTAAATACACAATGTGCAAAGATTCCTTGTGGCATGTTGACTTAGAGTTCTTCCAGTAAATGCCCGGCAGTGCTAGATATGGGCCAGGGTGCATTTGCTTTGCCTTGGGTTTTTTAAAGAAGTTCAGTGTTGATTCCCACAGTGTTTGCAGCTGGCCCGCATTCTCACCAGCACTGTGTAAATGTCATTCTTTCCCTGCATTCTCACCATTCTTAATGATGTCATGCAGCTATGATCTGCCCTTCCCTGATGTTGAACATTTTCCCCACGTATTTATTGGCTATTTATATTTCTTCTCTTCGTGATTATCTGTGTATTCATCTGCCTATGTATTGACTGGATGACTTGATTTTGGAGAGTTTATGGTTTAGTTCTTTAATGGTTGTGGGTATTGGTCAAATGTTTAGAGTAGACAAAGGTTCTCCTCCATTCTCTAGACTGTCCCTGAACTCTGCAGATTGTTTTCTTTGCTGTACACAAGCTTTTTAATTTTGATGCAATTCATTTTATTAGTTCTTGTGATTATTTCCTTAGCCACCGGAGCCCTGTTTAGAAAGTGTTTTTCCTATGACCTGTATCTAGAAATACCTTTCCTGTGTCTTCCTTTAGCACTTTCAGTGTTTCAGGTCTGGTTTTAAGGTCTTGGACCCACTTTTAAATAGACGTTTTTACATAGTGAAAGCTAGGGATAGAATCTCATTCTTTCGCATGTGAATACCCAGTTTCCCCGGACATTTGTTGAAGAGACACTTTTTTTTCTTTGTCAAAAGTTAGGTGGCTGTAGCTGTGTGGGTTTGTCTGTGGGTCCTCTGCTCTGCCCAATGTGTCTGCTCTGTGCCACCACCACAGTTTTTGTCACTATGGCTCTGTGGTTAATTTGAGGACTAATGTTTTACTACTCCCAGCATTGTTCTTTCTTCTTAGATTACTTTAGTTATTCGGGGCTTAACCGTGTGCTTACATATTATTTTAGGTGTTGTTTTTTTTTCTACTTCAGTGAAGAATGTCATTGGAGTTATGATGAGGGTTCTGTTACATCTTCAGAGCACTTGAAATATTTCTATTTCATGATGTCAAAGCTGCCAATCCATAGAGGTCGCTCTGTCTTCTAGTGTCTTCTTCAATATTTGTTTCCCTTGAGTATTTAACATTTTTATCAAAAGGCCAGTGAGGTGGCTCAGTAAGTAAAAGCACTTGCCACCAAACCTCATGACCTCAGCTTGCTCCCCAGGGCATGCGTGGTAGAAGGAGAGAACCAGTTCTAGAAAGTTGTCCTCTGACCTCCACATATGTCACCATGGTGCATATGCCCCCCCCCACACACACACACACCGTGACTTTGTAACAAATAAAGAAGCCTTGTAGCTGCTTGGCTAGGTGTGGTCCTAAGTCTGTGCTTGTTGTTGGTTTATATGAAGCTATTGCGAACGGAGTTTTTTCCTAATTTCTTTCTCACCAAGTTTGTTATTGGCATATTGATTTAATATCCTGCAACTCTGCTGTGAGTTATTACGTCTCAGAATTTTCTGATGAAGAATTTAGGTTCTTCTAAATATAGGATCATATTACCTACATACAGGGATAATTTCACATCTTCTTTTCCTATTTATGTTCTTTTATTTCTTGCTGTTTTATTGCACCAGCTAAGACTTCAAGTGCTGTACTAGACAAGAGTAGAACAGCCACCTGTTTCATCCCGTACATTAGAGGGATGCCCCCCCATTCTGCACAGCAAGTGGGGCTTACTGTAATATGCCTTTACTGTGTTGAGATATGTTCCTTGCATCCCTGGTTTCTTCAGGCATTTTATTATAGAGGGATGTTGGACTCTGTCAAGAGCCTTTTCAGTATCTGTTGGAATGATTATGTGCTTTCTGCTTTGTCTCCTTCACCCTGTCTTTTACCTTTCTTCTCTTAATTAGTTTCTAAACCCCCCCCCCCAGTCGCTCTTTGTCTTTACAGAACTTATAGGCTCTGAGCTTCCTGTCTCCTAAACACGGCAGCTCTTCTCTCAGAGTCTACAAGGGATATTTACTTTTTCATGATGCATGTCTCCATCCCAGATACCTTCCCCCTCCTCTACCCTTAAACTAATGAAAGCTCCCTCCCACCTCTGACACCTAAGCCCCATGCAGAGGCTTGCAAGCATCAGGCCCTGTGCTGCTCTGAGCAGCTTTTAGCCACAGCCCTTCCCTGGAGTGCATGAAGCCAATAGGACCTACATATCCAGAGCCTGGGTCTCCTCTTCGGAGCCACACCCTCACTGCACTGTAGTCTAGTAGCACCCGCTCCATCTTTCACATTGACACTTGATGCTTATGTGACAGTTCTTAAGAGGGGGGGAGGGATTAGAGAACAAGAAAGGAAATGAGAGGAAAACCACTTAGGGATGACTAAATAATGGCAGCTCCACTGTCCTAAATGAAGAGTCGGGGATAGGGGGTGCCGTTTTGCCATTCCTTCTCCACCATATAAGGGCAGCATTCCTCCCCTCTTGAGGATCCATGACAAAGCACCATCTTAGAATCAGAGAAATCAGTACTCCACAGCCACTGAACCTATCCACACCTTCATCTTAGACTTTCTGACCTTCAGAACTATGGGAAAATGAAGTTCCATTATCAGTAACAAAGTATAGCATCAGCATGTGTTTTCACCCCTTCATAGGACTCACAAGAAATGGCAGTCTTGGTGTCGTGGAGAGAAAGGGACACTAGTATTTAGCAGAATAACACATTTCAGAGTGGAATGGTTTTACCCACAAGCATCTTCTTGCCCAGTTATCCTATAGAGGAATTTAGAGACTCGGTTAATGGGTACTAAGTAAAATAAAGGGGGGGGGAGGGTCACCTATATTTGCACAAGTTGTTAGCAATATCTCTGGAGGCTGATGGAAACGTAGCAACGGACCTGGAGACGGCTCCATCTCTGAGTGTGTCTGTCTTATAAATGGAGGCAGTGACTGGCCTAGAGCAGTCTGACTAGGTTATGCATATAGCCAGCTAGGAGCGAAGCATGGAAGAACCAATCTTCACTCACTGTCTAACTACACTTAACATTGATGCCTGCACAGCAGCTTCTTCAGTTGTAAAATGGGGCTTCTATTGCATAATTTCCCTCATGTAAATGATGAATAATAGAGCGGTGAAACCCCAACATCAAAGCTTTCAAGACAGTGTAAATGCTGGCAAGGATATAGAACAGCAGGAACACTGGGGGTGGGGATGCAGAGTGGAACAACCAAGTTGGAAGATGATTATTTCTTGCAAAATTAAACATACGATTATCATACTGTCCATCAAGTCTACTCTTAGGCATTTAGCTAAGAAAATAAAAATATGTAATCACCTGAAACACATATGAATACATACAGTGATTTAATTCAGAATACTCAAAATCTAGAAACAACCCAAACGTTGGCCAACTATTAATAGATGAGCAAATGTGGCACAGTGGACTGATACTGATCAGTGACGCAGAGGGATGAATCACGATGTGCACAAAGGCCTGGATAAACACCAGGGTACTGTGCCAAGTGAAATATGCAAAGCTTGGTCACCAGAGTAGTGGTGTTAAAGCGCTGCGGCTCTTTAAGAAGTAGAGCCTAATAGAAAGTCCCCGGGTGTTTGGGACCTTGCCCCACATACCCTGACTGTCTCAGCCAAGGCCCAAACCAGTATGACCTCTTGACCTTAGACTTGAACCTCCAGAACAATAATAAAAGTGTAGTTCTGAATGGTTCCATCATGATTCTGGAAAAGACAGATCATTAGCCACCAAAAGTAAAGAAAGAATTCAAAAAAAGAACAAAGGGATTCAAGGAAATGCATATGGGACAGGGGGTTGATAAGATTCCTTTCTCAGGGCTAATTATGTGGCTCACCAGACCCAGAACTGTATACTAAAAGGGGTAAATTTTAGCATCTGTAATTGTTCTCTAATTTAAAAGTACATAAACTATTTAAGAAGGACCCCCTTACAAACACATCCTCAAATACACATCCCTCAAATACACATCCTACCTTCTTTCCTCCCCCCTCACCCAAGGAATAATCACTCAGCTGATCAAGTGCTCTTAATGTTTTCCATCTTCAGCTGTTGCAGTAAAGTATGAATTTCATGCCTTGTTACCTAGTTTTCTACTTGCCCTTGACACATTTATTTCTTTAGTCTTTCAACAAATACTTACTGGTCCCAGTAAGCAGAGAATGTCTTCCTGAGTTCTCATAAAAGATCTCGAACATCGTGGCTAGATGAAGCTCCAGACATCGACTCTAGATTACAGATAAAGTTCATTGACCCTCTGAAGTCCCACACCCAAAGACATGCATTAAGTTGGTAGCAGGACCCCAGCCAGTATGTATAGCTTTGGAGGGGACTTCAGTCCCTGCACTGTGCTCAGCACCTAGCCCCACCTGGTCCTGAGAACCTACTAACTGCTTTGAGAGGCTTTCCCTCAGCCCTGGGCGTGCCCCTCAGTGATGAGATTCATGTAAGAAAATGTTTTCTTTCTCTAAGGGAATCCCTGATCTCTCACTTAGCAGCAGGAGGAAAGCTGTGTGCATCGTTAGTTCGGTACCAAGATACAGGCTGTTCCTCTTGTCTCTGGGAGGCCCTGTTTTAGTTTCCGTCCCAAGAGAAGGGAGAATGTTATTGGAAAGGCATGTGAGTTTAATTTTTATAAAGTCTGTGCATTTGCCCCTTGTCTGAAGTGTAGCTGGTAAATATCCTGCCCCCTTCTGTGGGCTGTCTGTTTACTCTGTTGATGGCTTCTTTTGCTGTGCAGAAACTTAAATTTTTATATTGCCCCATATGTTGATCCCTGAGGCAAGTCCTGGCACAGTTGGAGTTCTGTTCAGAAAGATCCTCGCCTGTGTCTTGAAGCACGTTTCTGTGTCTTTCTCTAGCACTTTCAGCTTTTCAGGTCTTAGAATCAAGGTACTTTATGCACATCGAGTTGATTTTTGTCCAAGGTAAAATACGGAGATCTAATTCCACCCTTCTGCAGGTGGATGCCCGGGTTTGCCAGCACCATTTGTTGAATAGGCTGTCATTTTTCCACTGCATGTTTTTGGCACCTTTGTCAAAAATTAGGTAGCCATAGCTTTGCTGGTTTATTTCTGGATGCTCTATTCTGTTCCATTGGCCTCACCATCTGTTTATTCCGGTACCACGGTGTCTTTGTCACCACAGTCTGTGGTACAATTTACAAAGAACTGTAAAAATTAAACACCAAACGCCTGCCAGTTAATAAACGGGCCGATGAAATGAACATGCAGTTCTCAAAGGAAGAAACATAAATGGCTGAAAAATAAATATTTAAGAAAGCATTCAACATCTCTAAGTCATAAGCACACTGAGACTATTTTCAGATATCACCTCATGCAGGCTAGAGTGACAATCGTTAGTGAATGTCGATGAGGATGTGGGGAAAGAAGAGCCCTTACTCACTGCTGCACAGAGTGCGAAGAAGTACAGACGTTATGGAAATCCTCAAACAGTAAAAATAAAACTAACATATGGCTCAGCCTTCCTATACCTATACACAAAGACTACATATAGACAGAGACACTTAGACACCCATGTTCATTACTGCTTCATTTATGATAGCAAGGAGATGGAACCAGCCTAGATGTCTATCAGCAGATGAATGGGCAATGAAAATGTGATGCATACACACAATGGAATTTTATCGGTGTCTATAAAAAATGAAATCACAAAATTTTCAGTAAAATAGATGGATCTGGAAAGTAGAATTTAAACAGAGTAACTCTGGAAAACAACACATTCTCATATGCAAATCCTAGTGTATGATATACACACATACATGTAAATAGGTGTAAGGGTGAATGAAAACACAAAAGACCAAGAGAGGATAATAGTAGGTGACAAGGAATGATGGGAGTGGTTAAAATGACGCATGGGACGTGAAAAAGGAAGACAGTTAGGGAAACCGGTAGGAGGAAGGTGAAGGGTGGAGAATCACTAGAACACACTTGTTCTGGTCAAGAAATTAAAAAATATAATATAAAAAGAATAAGCAAATAAAGAGCATAGTTGGGGCTCTTGAAGAAAGCCCTGTGATAATGGGAGGCAAGCTTTCTGAAGTCATCTTCAGGAGAACATTAAGAAGAGACAGCCCAAGAGTGAGGGCAGGAGGACCCAGTGGCTACAGCTTACCCAGCTAAGGCAGTCTGCTCATTAACTGGCTTCTAACTGTTTTGTGAGTTGAGATCACTGCAGAGACTAAGTCAAGGTCATTCTGCTGCCTTTGTTATAGCAAGGTGCTTTGGACAGCTGGGACAGTTGGCAGGTGACAGTAGCTATTGGTGTTGATTTCCTGGGAGCCTGGTCTTCACTGTGAGTTTTTACATATAAAAAGAAAAATATTTGCAGGTGAGCAGGTAGTTAGCAACTCATTCTCAAAGGCCTTGAATACAAAAGAGGTGTTTGTACTTCTGAAACTTCCTTTCTGTAAATATGAGTGTTTTAAAATTAACCTAGGGTTTCAAATGTGAGGATATGTTACCTTTATAGAGCGAAAGGACACATGTGGCCTTTTTCTTTATAGATCTGAGGTAGAGATAAAGGACAGAAAGAATAGTCAGTATTGGTGTCCATGTGATAACCTAGACCTGTTAGCACAGGACTCAGGAGACAGGAGGATTACAAGGACAGAACAGACTCAACTACATAGAGAGTCTGAAGGCACCCTGGGCTACATAAGATTCTGTTTCAAAACAAAAATAAAGAACAAAACTTAATAGCCAGTATCTAATAGTGTTAGAAAGCGCAGCAAAGGCTAAGTAAAGGGATCTGGAGGAGGGAGACTGGATTTGGAGGTTGGGCAGAGGGAGAGGAAGTGCTCTCTGGTAGTTGGAGTCTCCGGTCTGAGTCAGCCAAACACACAGATGGTATTTGCCCTGGCCGAGGCTTTGGAAACTGGGCAGCCTTGCTGCTGTTTGCCCTATACAGGTGCCATTATCCTGCCCCCACTTCTTGCCTGATACGCCTGGAAGCTGTTTATCTAGCCCTCTGTTGTCCCCAGATGCCCGCCCAGCCTTGTGCTGTTCAACCTGTCAATGAAGCATTGGGGCAAAACTGATACTGAAGAGTCCCTAATGCAGCTTTGGAGATATTTGACTTTTTGTTTGAGAAAGGAAACAGGCCATAAAAATGGATGAGAAAATTAAAATGGACGCCCTTTTTATCCGAGAACGCTGACAAATGGTAGTGGTAGCCCTCCTCCGTCCACACTCCCTTCTCCCCCTTACAAAAAGATGCAGTCGTTTTTAACATGAACAGTATGAGGGATGCTGCCCTCCTTTCCTGAATCACAAATAGAAGCAAGAGCATTTCTTTAAATAGAAGTTTCTCTTTTATGAATCTTGCGCATTCCCGTGCATCATTGTGGAAATATCAGTGTGTTCTCTGAGTCCAAGCAGACATCAGCACAGTGTTGCCTTTTGGGAACACCTTCCTGCCCACTTCCTCTTGGCCTCACATGAGTTTATGGCATGACTAATTTTTTGACCCATAATTTTTTTTAAAAATTTCTTAAATTTGCTTACGTGTATAAATGCTGTCGAGACTTGAGTTGTCTACTGGATCATTCATTTCTGTAAATATCAGAGAAGAATCTGTGTCCCCTCATGGTAGTGAGGGCTGGGCTCTGAGTGTGTCTATTGCTCTTCGGGTCTTCTGATACCATTGCTAATATTCTGTTTTAAATTTTTATTTTTCATGTGGTCATTTTGCTGGGTATTTCTCTTTTCATCATAAGTGGCCTTTCTTGGGTTATTATCACGATGAAATAGCAACAGATCCAGGGTGTATAAACAATAGATGAAGGCAAGAATATGCCCTACGTCTTTTCTGCTGTGTTTGTGGTTTCTGAAAGAGTAACCGGGACACAGTCAACCAATAATACCCAAGCACTGCTTCCTGATCACTGTTGAATGCTGAGGGTGAGATTCTGTATCTTAGATTCCTCTCCTTCCCCTCCTAAATGCTCGGGTCACGGTGTTACTTGTATAACCACTGGTTTTTAAAATGCATTTTCTTTCAGGTGATCTCTATGTGGGGTTTGTAATCTTTCCTACCCTTCTTGGCAGATCAGCCATGCAGAAGCTGGGAATGGAAGTGTTTGAGGAGGTCTACAATTACCTCAAGAGAGCAAGGCACCAGAAGACCGGAGAAGCAGAGATCCGGGAACACCTGGAGACTGTGGTCCCTCGGGCCAGTGACTGCTTTGAGGTTGACCAGCTCCTCTGTTTTGACGAGTTGCTTCTGAGCACAGAAGGAAAAGAGCCAACTCTCCAGAACCTTCACTGTGAAGCTGCCCAAAAGAAGCATGTCAAGGGCACGCATGCTTGTGAAAATCCATGAGGTTTACATGCTGGAGTACGTTACGGGAAACTAGTGTGTAAGTGGAGCTGCCATCTCTACCTTCGGCTCCTGGTCAGATGTAAGGATGTGGTCTATGGAGAGGAAAGCGCTCAGCTGACTGCCAGTGCTTGGTGTCACAGGGCGAAGTCAGAGATGGAGTCTGGCATCCTGAAAGGCTTTCCCTCATGCCTACAGCCCTCAGGGTTTCCAGTGAGGCGGAAGTGCTCTGGAGACACAGGTGCTCTGTACTGTGTCCATCCAGGGCATGCGCAATGCCAGGAACCATAGCCAGCTTGCTTGTGATGGCCCCAGGACCCCGGCCTGGACAACGACCTGTTCATCTCTAGTAATGTATTTTTGATCAACAGTTTTTTCTTTCCATGACTACCATGCAAGGGCTCAGGTTGAAAATTCCCACAAGTGACTCCCTTCTGTGATTTATTCCCAAAACCCACTCATGGAGCATTGAAGGCTTTATTCATTAAAAAAAAAAAAAAATACAGATTTCCTTGTTATAAGACAAATCACCTAGTTTAATCCCCGTCTCACCTAACAGTGTTTCTCAACCTGAGGGTCGTGACCCCCTTGGGGATACATATCAGATATTGACATTATGATTCATAACATCAGCTAAATTTCAGTCAAGACGCAGCAATGGAATAATCTTATGGCTGGGAGTCGCCACAAAACGAGGAACTATGTTAAAGGGTCACAGCACTAGGGAGGTTGAGAACCGCTGTGTCACAACAGCCTGTTGCTAAATGTGACACATCCACGCCAAGGTGACCTTTGCTTTGTTCCGTTGGTCGTTACTACTAAAAACATAAAAACTGTACACACAGATGAGGTATTAATTATTGTTTCAAAGATTTATTTTTATTTTACAGATTTGAGTGTTTGGTTCACACGGGTGCATGTGCGCCTTGTATGTGTAAGAAACCAACCTGAGCAACCCAGGAAGAGCAAGCCAGTGAGCAGTGGGCAGCACTCTTCCATGGCCTCTGCATCAGGTTCCTGCACCTTTGGAGTTTCCGCCCTAACATGCCTTTGGTGACCGGCTGTGCTGTGGAAGTATAAGCAGAAACAAACCCATTCCTTCCCAAGCTGATTTTCGTTTTACCCTGACTAAGACAACATCCATCCTCCACTACCTTCCTCCCACGCTCCCTGTGCACCGCACCCCATCACTCTCCCAACTCCATGTCCCCCTTTCTTTGTTGTTTATAATGGCAGTTTTTATTCAGGAAGTAGCAAGGAAGAGACCTCACCTCAGTAAAGAGTCCTCTGGATACCCAGTCCTTTGATGACCAATGAGATAGCAGACTGGTCAGAAGAGGAGGGGCTGTAAAAGAAGCCAAGTTAATGAAGGAGTCTAGGCTCCTTGATGGTTTTATATATATATATGTGTGTGTGTGTGTGTGTGTGTGTGTGTGTAATACTAGAACAGAACAATGCTTGTACGAGCTGCTGTGTCTGAAGAGGAATTCATAACATGCCCAGAGAACAATGTCTTGCATTTTGGAACATGATTTTAAGATGACAGGTGCAGGGGGATAACGCTCTATCCTCCAGAGATTTGTGTTGTGTGCTGCCGCAGCCTTATAAGAAAGGAGAGTCAGAGCAGTGGGGTTTGGGGTCATAGCTTCTTAGAGAAGCTCACTGGAGTTTATCTCCCTTTAGTTCACTGGTAGAGAGCAAGATTTGGCCTAACTTGAAAAGAGTGTTTGTCATTACAACTTTCTTCTTCAGCAGTATAGTCTTAATTTGGGGTGACTTCAGTATGAATATTAAGAACTGTCATAATGAAATATGACAGGTATATCACAGAGATGGGAGATGAAGGGATTTTGTACATTGCCTCCCCTCCCCCAGGTCTCTCTCTGTCTCTGTCTCTGTCTCTGTCTCTCTCTCTCTCTCTCTCTCTCTCTCACACACACACACACACACACACACATTCTGCCTTCAATTATGCAGAAGAAATGCCACAAACTGTTTGGGGTGATACCCAGATAAAGCTCACCTGGGAGAGCTTTGTTAATCATTTAGTGGCTTTGAAGATGAGGCTGGAGCAAATGCTCTAGGTCTAGAGTCTAGCTCCAGCCATCGCCCTGGGCTCAGCATAAAAGGGCTCACACATTAAGCTATAGCTCACAATGTTCCTTAGGATGGAACATCAGTAGGGTGTCAGAAGAAAGTAGGACCTGGCTACTGGGAGAGTAAAACAGAAATGAAGCAAAGAGAAGGAACAGGTGTGTGTGTGTGTGTGTGTGTGTGTGTGTGTGTGTGTGTGTGTTGGTAAAACAGGGATTGATAGATACACAGTAAAGAAGCAATGTTTGAAAATAGTTCTGCTTTAATCAGCATGAGGAAGAAGTTGAATTCCAAATGGTATGGCTCCTAGAATTCCTGCCGTTATTGTGATTACAGCAGTTCATCTCCTCTGAATCTGTTTCTTGCCTACATCTGGCCATCTCTGAGAACAGTATGGATAGTAGATGGAATCATGGTGAGGAGACCTGCATAACCCCGCTGACACCCAGGACAGGGATCTGACTGACTCCACGACAGGCCTCAGTTCTGAGATCTTTAAGCTAGGCCTAAGTTTTTATTTCTCAGAAAAGAAAACCAGGGTTCTGGAAACACACACACACAGAAAAAGAGCAGCCAATCAGAAGCGACCCCAACATCTGGCCAGAGCAGATAAGGTTACTTAATAGTTACTCATCAGGAAACTCTTCAAGCCCCTGACCAATCCCAAGCCTACCCGTACCCATACCCATACCCATACCTCGAGTCTAGCAGACCACCAATCAGAATATGAATTACCTAACCACACTTGGAATTTCCCCTAACTGTCTTTAAATTGAGCCTGCAAGCTCATCTTGGGGTCGTGGTCATTTTGCGAAGGTGGTGACCCCTGCATGCTGGAACTCTATGCAGAATAAATACTCTTCGATTTTGCATACTGTCTGAGTCTGAGCTCTTTCTTCAGTGATACATGGACCCTAAAAATGGGAAATTGCCATCGTGGTTTGGCTTCATGTGTAGTGGTACTTTAGATACTTATAAATGCTCTTGGTGTTGAAGAGAAATTGTTCCTTTTATGGTTAGGCTACTTGAAAGTCTGTTGTTAGACCTTCATTCCTGGGCACTTCCTTCACAGACGTTCTACCATCACCATTGCAAACATATCGCCTTCAGACACTTAGAGTCGCCCTTGATGGCTGCTCTACATACATGAGTGAGTGGCTGGCTTGTAGGACCCGCTCTGCCTACCACACAGTCTCCAGCCACCTCACCTTGCTGTAAGATGCCAGTAGAGCTCCAAAATGACCATCACTGGTCATCAGTTCTTTCCTGGTTTCAAAAAACAGTTCATAAATATGGCTCAACAAACAGTATGATGATAAATATTTACAAGGAATACGGTGGTCATTAGAATTTATGTAGGACCTTCCCCACAGCAAAACCTGTTGAAATTTAATCCTTGTGAGTCAAAAAAAAGTGAGACTGGGTGGGGCCTTTGAGAGGTAATTGGGTCAGGAGGCTCTGCCTGCCTGGATGATGCGGTCGGGAGTTCATGGATCATCTTGAGAATGGGTCTGTCTGTATTAAGACAGTGCAGTGTCTCCTCTGGCCATGTGATGATCTGTGCCACCTGGGAACTTCTCAGAGTCTCCTTCAGCAAGAATGTTTTCACTAGATACGACCCCTTAACCTTTTGACCTCCAGTCTGTAAAACTGGAAGGTGAGTGGTTGTTGTTTCATAAATCATCTTAGTTGGGGTTTCTATTGCTGTGAAGAGAGACCATAACCATGGCAACTCTTATAAAGGAAAACATTTAATTGGGGCTGGCTTACAGTTTTGGAGACTTAGTCCATCATCATCATGGTAGGAAGCATGGCAGCATCCAGGCAGACGTGGTGCTGGAAAAGGAGCTTCTCAGCTTCTTTCTACATCCAGAGACGCCACACAACAAGACCACACCTCCTAATAGTGCCATCCCCTACGAGCTTATGGGGGCCATTTTCACTCAAACTACCACACCTAGTCTGCAGGTACTGGTGGAGTCTGTTATAGCAACAGGAGACAGACTAAGACATGCAGAACAGACGATTTGAGTCCAAACTTGTCTGGGAAGTGACCCTTCTGCAGCTAGAAACATGTTGATCCAGAATGTGATTTTTATTGCTCTGATAAATGGGGTTGTCTGGTTCCCTTCACCCCTCCGTATCCTCCCTGACTGTGGCCTCTTAACTTTAAGGGCTATTTCTCTTTTAACTTTAAGGCTGTTGCTTCGGCTCTGAGTTTCACCCTGGAGCCTGGCTTCACTGAGTTGGGAGTGCCCTGGTCCCTTGGATATGCTCTATCACCCTGCTGTCGTCTCCAGCCTGTCCACCTCTACCATGAGTGTGGGAGCTGAAGCAGAGTCCTCCCGGAACCTGACCTCTGTACAACAAAACACACTGAGACAATCCAGAAACTCCAGAGCAATAGACCAATGTTTATGACCCTCTGCTATTCAGGATCCGTGCTTGACCATCACAATAAACTAACCTTCAGCATTCTGTCCTTTCTCTGACACTCAAATCCCCAGATTTGGGGCAGGGGCATTGATTTTTACAAATTGGAAGGGGGTAATCTCAAATAGACTGTGGCTTTTAGAAAAAAAAAAATTCAGCTACTTCTTTTCAAAAAAAGCCCAGGCAAAGCATGAACCCTGTCTTTTTCCTTTCTTTGTTTCTTCCTTCCTTTCTTTGTCTTTCTTTCTTTCTTTCTTTCTTTCTTTCTTTCTTTCTTTCTTTCTCTTTCATAATGTTTCAAGAGAGGAAATGGAATCTACTTGAGCCGTGTCTTTCACAGACAGGGTCTACTCCTTTGTATGAATATGCATTGAGTTTATGTTTTATACTAGGTGCTAAGTTTGGGCACAACTTGATGTGTGTGTGTGCATGCACACGTGCCCATGTATATAGAAGTGGGGATATGGGAGGGCTCTCACTTTATAATCTACATTACCCTGGAATTCTCCGTGCCCAGGCTGTCCTCAAACTTTCAGCACTTCTCCTGCCTCAGGCTCACATGTCCTGAATTGTGGGTTTGAACCACCATATGCAGCTTTGCTACTTTTTAAATAATTATTTTAAAAAAGAATCCTTAGCAGTGACCATTGCTGAAGGCGTCACTGAAGTCTGATGATTTACCTTTGGATAGAACAACTCCAGGAGTTAGAAGAAGCTTAGCTGTGAGAAAGAGCCCAAGCAAACAACTAAACTAAACAAGGTGCACGTCTAGAGCAGAAAATGCCAAAATGCCGGAGCTAAATCGTAACATACCTGTTCATAAGAAATACAAAGGAATATCTTTGCAAGGCAGAGGGAGAGACTAGGATGGTCCATGTTGTGGTGGATCAGAGTTGGAAACAGGAAGTTTTGTTCAGCTTAATATAATGCAGATGTTTATATGTAGAAACAGCTGGATATACAGAGGGAGATGGGAGAAAGCAGGGTCACTGAACACACATAACCCCTTGTTCTGCCAGCTGAAAGGGCCCAGAGCCTCCAACACGGTCACATTCTACCTAGACAGACATGTTGTCCAGGACAGTTTTCAAGGAAGAAACAAGCCCGTGGGTAGGAAACATGTATGGTGAAGTCAGGAAGAGCAGGAAGCATCTTGTTATGCACAGGAGTGGGAGAGGAGGGCACAGCAGCAAGAGAAGGCAGACTTCTGCTAAGGGGAAGAACATAGGAAGCCCACGGAAGAGCTGACTCAACGAACAACAAACTACAGCAACTATGCTGTTTCACACCGACATAAGTTAATAACGTGAGAGAGTATAAATACTTTCAGAGGAGGGTAGCTAGGGACTCTACAATACACCTGACCAGTAGGCCCCAAAGTCTTGAAGGTTGTTATCTTGGTCCGTCGCGGCAGCTGCAACCAAGTGTCTTAGACTAGAGATGCCAACCACCAAGATTGATTTCTCATAGTTGTGAGGACTGGGAAGTCCGACATCAAGGGACGGTGGGCAGATTTGTTCTGTTACAGGCCCAGGTCCTGGTCCCTTGGGAACCCTTGTGTTGTTGACAGTTCGAACATCAGAAGACGCCAGGAAACTCTCTAGGCCTCTTTAATAAAAAGGTCACGTTTTTACTCATTGTTTCCCACACCAACTCCAACGCTCACTCTCTGGTCCTATCCAGACCAAACCTGAGGTGACTCAACACCCTGTTCCTTCGGCTTTCAGGACGCCTTGGTGATCTGATCTTGCCCAACTTTTCTTTTTTCTTTTTTTGCTTTCTTTTTTTTTAATTTTTAATTTTTACAATTTATTCACTTTATATCCCGATTGTAGCCCCCTCCCTCATCTCCTCCCACCCTCTCCCTCCCTCTCTGCCCTCCTTCTTCCCCTCCCCTAGTCCGCTGAAAAGGGGAGTCCTCCCTTGCCATCTGACCCTAGTCTATCAAGTAAGGACTGTCTGGATCCTCTTCCTCTGTGGCCTGACAAGGGGAGGTGATCAAAGAGTAGGCAACAGAGCTTTTCAGGCCTCCCTACTATGACTTAGGATACCAGCCACACCCTTAGCCACTCCCTGGTCTGTCCTGGGGAAACTTTCAGCTTCCCTAGGTCCTTCTTCGCTGCCTGGCCTAAAAGCCGCAGCCTGATTGGCTGCTGTTCCACTAGCAAAGCCTGCACTGGTGTCTCCATTCTGTTCATGGACCCTGCAGGGACTGGTGGTCAGTGGTGAGACCCTCCTGAGAACCATGTGATCAGATGAAAGCAAAGATCCATCCATGGCCATGGTCGAGAAGATAGACCTGGCGCAAGCCATGGCCCTGGGGTCCGACTGGCGCCATCTTTGTCATGTGATGTTGTACGCGCCCAATCCAGAGAAGCTCTTCGATGGCCACATTAAGCTTCGCTATGCTGTGCTGGTGAGGAGATGGCCACTAGCTGCTCTAGCCCTGTGCCCTTCCTGGAGCCACCTTTCCATCTCCCAGCTAATCCTTACTCCTTCCTCCCTCAGATGTGCATGCGCTTTGATGGGCGACTGGGCTTCCCTGGAGGTTTTGTGGATGATGACAGCCCCAACCTGGAGTACGGGCTAAACAGGGAACTGCTGAAGAAGCTGGGCGATGGTGTGTCCACTTTCACCGTGGAGTCCAGCGACTACCGAAACTCCCTCGCCGATACCAAATCGAAAGTGGCAATCCACTTCTATGTCAAGTGTCTGTCACTAGAGCAGATCCAGACCGTGGAAGCCAGGGCACCACTTTCCAAGGACTTTGGGCTAGAGGTGGGGCCAGCATGGGACCTTGTATCCCCTACCTGTTTTCCTACTCTGAGGTCCCTTTTCAAGCAAAGACCCCTTGGGAGTTCCTGGTCATCAGACCTTGTGCCCTTCCCAGTGTCCACACACACATACACACATGCACACACGCAGGCATGAACTTCACTGGCCTCTGCAGAGATTTTTCTAGAATGCTCTCAGCCAAGTGTGATAGCGGTCAGGCATGAAACCCTAACAGTCCATTGACTTTGGGCCCCTAATTTACTTAGGGGAGGAAAGGGACAGGTGTGTACACAGAAGTGATTCTCTGATTCTGGCACATACCAAACTCATGGGGAGGACAGGCAGTGATGCCTGCATTCACACTAGCAAGTTCCCCGGTGAAAAAGCAATTCGTAGGCTTCCCTCCTACCACCCTTGTTATGGGAGAAAGAGGCTCAAGGTCTGTGGATTTTCTTTCATTGAGTTCCCTGGAGAGGCCTATGTGGCTTGTGTGGTGCCTCTGATGGGGTAGGGCTGTGCCTGCATCTGCCATGCCTCAATTCAGGCCACAAGAGCCAGAAAGTACTGTGGGAAGGATCAGCCTAGAGATAAATACAGCAAGCTTTGGGGGCCTTTGCCTGTAGACATTAGGCCCATTGGGTGTCACTGAAGTGTGAAGCCTTAGGACTTGTTCTGCAGAGGTGTCTGCTCTAGAAAGAGTTTGTTGTAGGGAGAACTGTGTCTTGTCTTGTCTCCTCTCTTTCACAGATCTTTGGCCTGGTGCGAGTGCCCCTGTATATCTTGCAAGATGGTATGGGAGGCCTGCCTACATTCCTCGAGAATTCCTTTATTGGTACCAGCAGGCAGCAGCTACTGGACGCCCTCCAGGACTTGAGAATTCTGACTCCTGAAATTGTCTCAAACATCAAGGCGCGAATTGCTCGACACAAGCAGAAATTAGCGTTTAGTGGGGCCTAAGATGAGAGAGCTTGGTTAGTAGGAGGGTTGGGGGAACGAACAATGTTTCCAGGGTCTGGGAGATGACAGCTGATACCAGATAAAAAAAAGGCAGAAGCATGATACAATGCATTTTGAACAAAAGATTTCACCCTGTGGCATCAGAGAAAAAAAGAAAAATCCACAGCCCTTTGCCATTTGAAGTCCTTTCCTGTACCTGGACACACAGATGCAGGGAGCCCCAAGCATGCATATGTACAGTCTGTGACCGCACGTGGCCTGGCACAGTCCCCCTCATGTCCACTCTAACCAGGATCTGTAACCCCTTCCCTTCCTTGTAAAGCTGCTTTTTAGTATCCAGTTCCACGTTTGCTAGAGGAGATAAGCAGGGGATTTCCCTTTGAAAATGGCTTTACCTGAGACTCAGCCAAATCCACAGGTTCCAGAAAGTTGGTGAAAGCTCTAACCAGCTCCACGCCCTCCCTTTCTCTCCCCTGAACTGAACATAAAGGGTCAGAAGGTAGTAACGGCTTCTTGGGCTGCCCTTGATTGGACCTGACACCTTTGAGTGTATTGTCTTCTCTGCAGAATTCAGAAGGGAATTGACCCAGCTTGTCTAGCATGCCCTGCCAACAAGAGCCTTCTAGAAACAATGCAGTGAATGGGGCCTCCAGGCTCTGAAGGCCTCTCAGCTGATGCTGGACACCTGATATAGTAAAAAAGGTGGGCTCAGCCTTGCTACTAAAGACTCCAGAATGTGGTCAGCAAACTTTTCCCAAAGGGCTTTGGGGAAAGCCACACATTTCCCCAACTTCATTTTTAGTTGACAGAATGTTTAAAAAGTATAGATATATATTTACGTACAAAATGTTTGTGGTATCCGTGCAGTGGCTAAAGTGACTGTTAACATATGGTTCATTAATCCGTAGTATATTCTTGTTTACACTGTATTTGAGTGGTGATCTTTGTCCTTCTTGTATATAGATATGTAAAATTTCCATTAAGAGTTCCCACAGTAACAGGATTGAGGGACGGTACATTCTGTCACTAAAGAGGGATCATGCAGTTCTCACGCACTGTGGATAGTTACCACAGCATGGGTATAGAGTAAAGACAATTCTAGAATTTTGTCTCTGCTCTTGCTGTGATCGCTTGCCCCCCTCTTTCCTGCCACGTGCTGATGCAGCAGGACAGCTGCATCTAACCTGCAGCTGAACAGAAGTCAGGTGCTGTTCTCGGGTTTCAAGAATCTCAAGGACCATGGGGTCCGGCAGAGCCATAGCCATTAGAAATGGCAAAAGTCATGAACCCAGCACAGCTGTTGCACACAGTTCCAGCAAAGCTGAGCTGAATGCTGCAATCCCTGTCATTCTATCTCTCACTTTTAGGCTCTGGTCTCTGACTGTTGCATTCTTGGGAAATTTCTGCATTATTTTTTTTTCTTTTTCCCAAGAAAATTATGTCTGAGTCTTTTTTAGAGAAAGTCTTAAGCTTACTTAAACTTCTCCTTTTAGGAGAAATAACTTTATCTGTATCTATTTGGAAGGCTTCCTTGTGTGCTGGAGATTGTGATAAGCATAGATAATCAGGCCATAACTCCAAGCATCTTGGAGTATCTGCCTCCAAGCACCCTCAAACAGTATATTAGTGCAGAGTAAACAGAGGCAATTGACAAACTCTGACTGGCCAGGAGAACAGGTTACAGATTCAAGTCGTCCTATTACCATACACTTAGAGCTCTTTGAAAATGTAGTTTAAAGATAGGGAATCATATATCTCTGGAGGAATAGAACTCAGTAAATAAGATAGATTGACTAAAATCAACTTTTCCTATTTTATATCATAGATGATGAAACAATATAGTAAAAGGAATTAGGTATTAATATTTGCTATTCACAAAAAGACCTGCTCAGGTATTTTCTGTTTGTCTGGAGTACTTTAAAACTGCATTTACTGCTAGCTTAAAAACGCAGGGTGTCATATAACAAATGTATTTGCTTTGAGACATTATTTAGGTTCTGTAAATTGAAGTTGTAGTGCTAATAATAAAAGTAAAATCTTTTCTAATTATACTTCCTAATTGTGGCTGAATGTGTAACTCTGGACATGTAATGAAAAAAAAAACAAACACATAATCTACACTTATTGGATAATCACTAGTCTGTCTTTGTTCTTTAAAACAATAAAAAAAGCAATCTGATTGCTAGTCAGTCAGAGCTCTAAGATTCCCCTTACCACTGTACCTGATTCACTCCTCTCTCACAGACTCCTTACCTCCTCTGGCAGGCCACCCTGTCAAACTGCCAGGGCTGGATCCTGGCAATGGGCCCAAAGTTCTTACTTTGTAAGTTACCCAAGTCTTCAGTATTCTGTGTCAACAGAAAATGCCTCCATGAGATCCAGCTGTAGGACATTTTCTTAAATAGTGGTGCCATTCCTGGGCTGGCAGTCCTGAGTTCAACAAGAAAGCAGGCTGAGCAAGTCAGTAAGCAGCACCCCTCCATGGCCTCTGCATCTTTCTCCAGGTTCCCCCCCTGCTTGAGTTCCTGTCCTGACTTCCTATGATGATGAACAGTAATATGAATGTGTGAGCCAAATAAACCCTTTTCTCACCAATTTGCTTTGGTCATGGTGTTTCATCATAGCAAAAGAAACCCTAACTAGGACACGGGGGAAGGGGTGGGCCAGAGAACTAGCAAAGAAACTGTAGCCAGTTTTGTCTAGAGCAGTGGTTCTCAGCCTTCCTAATGTTGTGACCCTTTAATATAGTTCCTCATGTTATGATGACCCCAACCATAAAATTACTTTTGTTACTACTTCAAAACTGTAATTTTGCTGTTACTAATCATAACGTAAATATTTATGTTAGCCAATGGTCTGAGGCATCTGATGGGGACATTCTTACTGGTGACGATTCTCTCCTGTTGCAAAGTAGCATATGGCATGTCATGGAAAGACAAAACATGTCAGAGAGAGGTTGTTTCCAGAACAATGCCGCTTGACAAAGAGCTCAGTAGTCCACGAGTACATTAATCTCTCCTCATTTAGGAGGACCTCAGAAAACTCCACGTGATCCCCCTCCTGCTTGTTTTCTGTTTCTGCTGCTTCTTATCCTCCTCCTCCTTTGCCTCCTTTGCCTCCTTTGCCTGCCTTCCTTCCTTCCTTCCTTCCTTCCTTCCTTCCTTCCTTCCTTCCTCCCTCCCTCCCTCCCTCCCTCCTTCCTTCCTTCTCCTTCTTTTATTTTTTTTTCTATTTTGTTTTTTTGTTCTTGTTTTGTTTTATTTTTTTATTTTATTTTATTTTATTTTATTTTATTTTTGAGACAGGGTCTCACTATGTAATCCTGGCTGGCCTGAAACTTGCTATGTAGACCAGACTTGGCCTTGAACTCACAGAGATCTGTCTGCCTCTGCCTCTGCCTCTGCCTCTGCCTCTCTCTGCCTCTGCCTCTGCCTCTGCCTCTGTAGTACTGGGATTAAAGGTATGTGCCACTAAGCCCAGCCTGACTCTACTTCTTAATACCTCAGATGAGGATTGATTTCAACATCAATTTGTTGGAAGCATTCAAAATTTGACATGTTTGTGATTCAACTGCATAAAACATTTGTAAACGTTTATGTAACCATTTGCTAGGGTTTGTGCACCAACAGTTTGTGCTCTGGAGGCTTACCCCTCATGATGGCAGTTTTTTAAACAGAGCTTTTAAGAAGTGAAGCCTAGTGGTGAGTAGTTAGGTCACAGGAAGTATGAGGCAGAGAAATGCAAGTTGGTTCAGAAGTCTGATGGACAGCAGAGTCATCAGTTTAATGTCACTAATATGGACATGGAGAGAGCAAATAAATTTGTGGAGTAGCTGGAAAGTCAGAGATCTTGATAATGTGGACAGTTGAATATGGAGAGGGTGTGGTGGAAGATGCGTTTGAAACAGAGAAGAATGTTTGGTTATGGAGAACTAGGGAGATAGGATGGCTGGTCAAAGCCAGAGAAATTGCTGTAAAGGGGTAAGATACAGGGATGGTGAGAAAAAAGGTGAAATGAGCAGGAAAGTGGATAATGGAGCCAAAAACTGACACATGTTAGAAAGGTAATGTGAACCCAAAATCAAAATCCTCGTTGACCAAGAGGGGGCACCAAGTCAGTTGGTAGCAGAAGAGCAAAGTAGGCACGTCAAGATCAAGATATACCCTCCCGGGACAGAAACCCTTAAAGGAAGGAGGCTGGGTAGAGTCCTGGGAGAGTATGTGGACCAAAGCAGGGCTCCAGTCCTGGCCTTTCAGGTAAAGGGTCAGAAGCAGCTTTAGCGTCCGTGCTGTGTCTTTTCATGTGATATAACAATTACATGTCAGTTAGAAACTCTCAGGTGGCTGGCCAGTGTAGAAGGAGGTTTTTCCTCTCTGCTCCAAGTTTCTGGAATAATGACTCATGAGACTCAACTATTATTTTACTAATATCTAGGCCATATAGCTAGGCTCTTCTCCCACTAGCTTATGACTTCAAATAACCCATTTATACTAATTTACATTCTGCCACGTGGCTGGTTACCTGGGCTCAAGTACCATGTGTCTGTCCTCTTAACATCCTGCAGGTTGACTCCACATGCCTGGCTCTATCCATCCCAGAGTTCTTTCTGCCTGCCAGATGTTCCAGCTCTATTTCCTGCCTCAGCTATAGGCCATAGGTTTTTTGTTTTTGTTTTTTTTTTAATTGATAGGCATTGCATCCACATAATAAACAAGAGGTTTCTTCTACAAGTTGAAGGGAAGTGATTATGTGTGTGTGTGTGTGTGTGTGTGTGTGTGTGTGTGTGTGTGTGTCCCT
>NW_026591796.1:0-9340 GCF_907164565.1 Psammomys obesus
TGGGGCCTCTGTGACACAAGGCAATAGTGAGGAGCCATCCCTCAGTGAGACCAAGATCAGGTACCAAACATGGTCAAAATGGAAGGTTAGGAGGCTGCTGAGAGAGGTGGAAACTTGTGTTGGCTTCCATGGAGAAGTGAGATTTGGAGAAGTAAAGAGAAGAGAGGAGAGGCTGCTTATCTGCCAATTTGCAATGAAGGTCAGAAAAGGCTTTTTGACCTTTGGTGAGTGAGTTTCTCTGTGCTGTTTTGTTATTGTTTTTGTTGTTTGTTTGTTTTTGAGGCAGGGTCTCACTTCATAGCCCAGGTTGGCATGAAACTCACACTCTTCTCGCCTCCATCTCCTGAGTGATGGGATTATAGGCATGGACTACCATGCTGGCTCTGGTAAATTATTTTCTAAGACTCAGCTTCCTGGTCTTCAAAGTGGTAGCATTATTTCTACAGTTTAGGCTGTAGATTAATCTAAGGATGTAGATTAATGTGCAGGGTGAGCTCTTGAGAATGACACATGTACTTTAAAAAGAGAAGAGAGCAAGCTGGCTGTGGAGAGGCATATATGGCCAATATATAAAGACAGAGATAGATAGATAGATAGATAGATAGATAGATAGATAGATAGATAGATAGATAATAGTTTGTATGTTTGTGTACCTGTGTGTTCACGTGTGCATTCAAAGATTATGTGTGAGTGTGAGTCCCTAGGTGCCACTTTTGTATGTGGAGGTCAGGGGACAACTTTCCAAAGTCAGTTCTTACCTTCCGCATTGTTGAGGCAGGGGCTTTCTTGTTTCTGCCAAGCTTTGTACAAAGGCTGGCCTGCCAGCTTCCAGATGGTTCTTCTGTGTCTGCTTTTTGTCTCTCCATGGGAGTGCTGGGATTCCAGGTGTGCCCACACATCCAGCTTTATACCTAGGCTCTGGGGGTTTGAGCTCAAGCCACCAGGCTACCAACATGTGCTTTTATCCACTGAGCCATCATCTTCACAGCTCATGGTTACATGATGCTGGACACAAGCCAGGATCACACATGGCATTCAGTTGTCACGACTGACATTTATAATGAGGCTGATCTTCAGTCACTCTTTTGTCCTCACGACACTGCCATTTTTAAAGTATATAAGACAATTTTGTGAGATGTCCCTTATTTGCCTTGTGTTTCCTTATTATTTGACCCAGGCTAGACATTTTGGCAGTATTCTATATGCTCAATTCTTTGTGCTGACATGGAATTTGAGTTTTTTAATTCAGGAAAACTGAAGGCTATATAAAAACATCTCATCTAATATCTTCACTAAGACTCATCAGCCTCATCAATGCAGTGAGCATCAGCTCATAGCCAATTTTGTTTTTCTGTACTTCACCAATTCTTCCATGTTTCATTAAAGGTTTATTATATCTTCTGTTTATATAGTATCATCTTATCCATTAATATTTCAGTAAGCACATAAAAATTAACATAGTCTTCAAATGTTATCTTTCATGCCCATTAGACATCTCAAATTCTAGATGTTCAAGGCTCAACTAAATTTCTCTGCCGTTGCCCTAGACAAAATTTAGGTTCATACCGAGATAGCTTGCAGCTCTGTCAATCGGTACCTCTGGAGGCCTGGGGTGATGTCATCAGCTCCAACTGTGAGAATACAAAGCTCTCCGAGGAGGCTGAGGAGCAGAACACATGGGATCAGTCAGCCCTCAAATTCTCTCAGATGTGGGCTCCTCGGGCATAGTCAGTGTTCAGCACAAGGCCAACCCTCGCATAGCAGTCAAGGGAAGCCAAGGAGACTTGTTGACTGCAATTATAATCCTGCTTACCTCTTGACCTCATCACCTTTTTTTTTGTCAATTTGAGTCTCAGTTGAGAGGTGGCTAGAGCATATTTGCCTGCAGGGTGTTGCCGTGATTGTTATTTGATGCAGAAGTCCTGCTGTAGGCAGCACCATTCCCAGGGCAGGTGTATAAAAATGTTAGCTAAGCATTAGCTGAATATGGGAGCAAACCAGAAAGTAGTATTATCCATGGTTTCTATTTCAAGTTCCGGCTTGAGTTCCTGTCCTGACTTTATCTAGTAATGGACTGTGACCTAGACATTTAAGCCAAATAAACCTTTTCCTCTCCTAAGCTGCTTTATGCCAGAGTGTTGAATCACAGCAACAGAAGTCAAACTAAAACATCAGTTACTAGCGTGTGTCCTTGGAAAAGTTGCACAACATCATCTTTGTCCCTCAGATTTCTCACCTGCAAAGTAAGATTTCTTCATAGGCTTGTTTTTAAGGTGCTTTGGAATTACATGTAAATACACTGAACATAGTTTATTGCCATGTTCAGCTCAGTTCCAGGGTTGGACCTGAACAGGACATCAAGGAAGAAAGAAAAAACAAACACACAGACACAGAAATGCTGGGGTCTGGTTGTCCAGGCCCTCTGATGAAGAAACTGATGAGATGCCCAGCATGTTTATTTTATAGATTTAAATCGAGAGGCAGATTACTGCGTACAGCTGATCAAGGAGGCATGGGTATTTCATACAGATAAAAAAAAAGGAGGCCGTGTTTACGATGTACAGCTGGGTCAAGGGGGCGGGTTCAGCAAATGTAGGTAGACCCAGTCCCTGTAGGGGAGCAGTCTTCTGGCTATAAATCTCCTGGAGGAAGAAGCTGCAACGGACATTTTCTAGACACACAGTCAACACCCATGCTGCATCTCCAAAGAAGGCTTCGCTTCCTTGTGAATCTTACCTGGAGGGTAAAGCTTTGCCATTCATCCACGGGTCTGAGGATAGGGTTCTTGGCATGGTTGTGCCATAGCAACCACACACATTCACTCAGGACTTTGTTCACTCTGGCTTCTTCCACTCCCCATGGTTTATGGCATTTTGCAAACACCGAACAACTATTGACAACTCACCATGAACTCCTGATACACGCGCATTTGCCTCCTACTGGAAAGCCTGCAGAGAAGTAGCTGAAGTGTTGTCAAGGGCTGGTCTGCTGACAGCTGACTTTAACCTCAGGGCATCTGTTGCTGAAGAAGGTATTTGTAAAGGCACATATAGCTTTATTTCATTTTTAGCTTAAAAAAATCATCCATGCTAGTTCTGTATAACAATATCAGGAAGTCATTGGCTGTATAAACCAACCATTTTTCATCCTGTAACACCTTGCTTCCTGGCATGGCCTCTTCTTACTTCTGTAGGGGAGACTGCTCCAAAAATGAATGTCTTGTGAAGGGCATAATGCAGTGCTTAGCTCTCTACATTTGTCAGCTGGAACCCTCAAAGCCATTGGAATGTTAAAAGAATGACAAGAAATCAGTATGGACTTCTTTTTTTTTTTTTTTTTTTTTCTGAACAATTTCCAAGTATGTTCAAAGATATTTTGATATTTATGGATGGATAGATGGATGGGTCCTTCTGTGGTTTTATGGGCCTCCTAAAACCTCTATGCAAGGTTTCTAAATGTTTGTTGAGAAAGAACTTTTCTATCACCATAAGCTAGGTTCAGTCCATGTCAGGATCCAGGCTGCATTTTGGAGGTGAAGAAGAGAAGCCTGTGGAATGACAGCTGAACACATTCATCTCTGAGAGTGGCACACTGTCCCCAACAGATGGCTCCTTTGACTCACATGGGCTCAGGCAAGGAGGGTTCATTCCACCTGAGCAGACAGTTCTTATAGACCCAGGTTTCCACACCCGGTGGTCTCCTTGGTATCTCAGACCTTGTAACCGCATCAGCATCACCTGGAAGCTTGTGACAAATGCAGGCTGTCTGCCTTGCCACTCCCGAATCAGAACTTTACCTTGTCTCAAACTGTATGCAGAGTCATGTCACATCAAAATTGGAGAAGCATGGGCCAGGAATTTCACCCTAGGAAGGCATTTGTTACCAATGACAAGTAATATTCTAAGTCAAACGACACAAAAATATATTTGTAATTAGTATATTTGTTAAGACCCTCAAACTTTAGGACTTCAAATATCCTTTTTTTGCATTTCTTTTAATAAAGAAGATGTATAATTGCTAAACAGGGAAACCTATGGGTTCTGAATTTTGGCAAGAACACCAATTTTATTTATGTAAAATATAAAATTTCATTGCCATTTACACTTCTAAGTACACAGCTCCATCAGTTTTGACAGCACAGTCATGATCAGGTTCACCAATGATGCCTCCTTGTGGGTTAAATCCTTCCATCATACCCTGTCCCTGGCAGCCTCCATCTGTTCTTGCTGTGTCTGTATTCCCTTTTCTAAAATGTCACATAGCTGGAGTTACCATTACATCATCGACAGTGATTGTGCCTAGGATTGTGGATCTGGATCTGAAGAATCCGGCATGTGTTAGATCCTGTGCCTCTCGCTCCCTTTACTTCCCCTTACTTATCATAAGGAGAGGCGGGTTTTGATTTAGTCCCTGGCACCTCCCTGGCATTTGTTCTTAAAGTGTCTAGTCCTGAGTTAGAGTTTTATCAATGTGAAGAGACACCATGACCACAGCAAATCTTATAATGAAAAATATTTAGTTGAGGCTGGCTTGCAGTTTCAGAGGTTTAGTCCGTCACTGTCATGGCAGTGTGCAGGCAGACATGGTGTTGCAGAAGGAGCTAAGAGTTCTACATCTTGATCTCCAGGCAGCAGAAAGACACTGTATGCCACGCTGGGCAGAGCTTGAGCACATAAGACCTCAAAGCCCACCCCCACAGTGACATACTTCCTCCAACAGGGCCACGCCTCCTAATAGTGCCAGTCCCTATGGGCCAAGAATCAAACACATGAGTCTGTGAGGGCCGTACCTATTCCGAGCCCCACAAGAAGTCTTGATGCTTAGGTACAATAAAAGCACCTTCCACTCTCATAATCAAGCGAGATTTCTAGGGCTTAGATCTGCTCTACCAGGACTTAACCAGATAATGGGAAGCCATGGAGAAGGCCTGAAGGTCTGTGCTGGACAGAGACCACCTTGTTTTTTTGAGACAGGATCTCTCACTGAACCTGGAGCTCACCAGCTATGGTTAGAGTTGATGGCCAGCAAGCTCTCAATCTTTGCCACCCCAGCACTGGGTTTACACGTGGCTCTTTATGTCAGTGCTGGGGATTGGAACCCAGTTCCTCATGCTTGCATAGCAAGCACTCTGCTGACGGAGCCATCTCCCCAGTCCCTCGCATATAATCCCTGTTGAAGATGACAGATGAGAGGCTGCCTGGCGCTCTGGTATCTTGAATGGGCCGCTCTCATCACTGTACCTGTGCAAGCCCAACTGGAACAATGTGTGCACTCTCCAGTGCTCCGTGTCAGTCCCTCTATCTCTCGCATGTCATCAGCAGATGGCAGCAGGTCTTACATCAGCTGAGTGCTGTGGGGGAGCACGTGCGAGAGAAGAAGGGAGGGGGGAGAAACTATGAATAAATTTCTGGCAGTTTCATGGTTGGACTTACCTGTCAGCTGTTTGAGATATCTTAGCAAGGTCGGAAAACAGCCCTGGCAGGGAGGGCTGAGAGCAACCCTTCCGAGGCTGTGGAAGGCATGAGAAGGTTCCGCAAGCAACACTGAGGTCAAATGCAGTAATTGGCTCGGTCCTCAGTAGCTGACTCGCATGTCGTCGAAATTGTTCTTTTAACTTTCAATCACCGGAAGTCCTTAGCAGAAGACTGTGACACCGAAGGTGAGAAGACCGTGGCCTTGCCATCCTTCTCAGTAGCTTGATGCATGGTTCATGGTGCCGTGGCAATGGCTTGTAAGCAGCACGGTTGAGCCAGTAGACTTGCTATGAGAATGTTTTCCCAAGGGAGTACATGAGGCTTGTGCAAGTGTCAGTTCAGGTTCTGAGCCAAACCGAAGCCGTGGCAGAGTGATGTGAAGGAAGGCTTTCTCTCAGCGCTCTCCTCTGTGCGGGAGGGTGCGCTTAACCCAGACACCTGCTATTGCTTGTCTCTCTTGCCTTGTCCATACAAAATGGGCAGGCCACTTTGTTTTAACCATAACGAGATGGAATTTGCAAAGATTGTAAAACTTTCCCCCTGTGTGACATCTTGAGAGCGGCCATGCTACATATCAAGACGTTTGAGAGCCTGAGCGTGGTTAAAACCCAGTGCTGGTAAGCATTGCCAGGGGTGGGAGGGGCTGGTAACGGGGCTGGGTGACAGAGAAGCCCAGCCCTTTAGCAGGGCTAGGGAGCCTTTTATTTCCACAGGAATCTTTTGTACCTGGAAGCACACTCTGGAGCCTCTTCACTCTAACCTGGTAGTCATTAGTACATGCCAACTCCCACATGATTGGTGGTAAGGAAAGGGGAAATGGAACATCATCCTAAATCTGGCAGCATGGACTGCTCCTTCTGCTCTTTCTGCTCTCAGACTCCATCCCCTTCTACATGCTCCTGTCAGGAAATATATTTTGATAGCATCTCATTTGTTCAGGCCAGGCTCTCTCTCTCTCTCTCTCTCTCTCTCTCTCTCTCTCTCTCATTCCCTCCACTCTCTCCCTCCCTATCACTCACCCCGCGTGCGTGTGTGCATAAAAAACTTAATATTGCAGCATTTACAGTGCCTTATGAATACAGCCAATTCTGTCTTACTGATTGAAATAACCCTTCATTGGAGGAACAGATGAAGCTGTGGTTCTCTGCATCGGGTTTTCAGATCTGACTTGAAAGATGTTAGCTACGCCTCCAGCCTCCCCTTTCTTTAATAAAAGGCAGGTGTCATGGAGCAACTCTGAAGGAACAGCTGATTGAAACTAGCACCTCAGTATTAAAACAACAAATCGCCCACAGCAGGCAGCAGTCACCGACCGCATCGTGCGGGGTGGGTGTGAGCCGGTGCAGACTGAGGCCTTGCACTGAGCTGAGGACAGTTTCCCAAGAGGCCTGAAGGCTGTGGCTGCCAGCCAGTTGTCCCTGTGAGCAGCCTGAAGATGAGACTTCTTCCTCGTGGAGAATGCTCTTCACCGGGGCTTCTGGATCATGTCTTCTGTGGACACTCTCCCTCCATCCCTCATACCCAGGCCGCTCGCTTTCTTCCTTAAAGACTTCTGGGTGGTTTTGTTTTTGTTTTTGTGTTTTGTAGGTGAAGGTACACACTCGGGTGTGCCAACTGAAGCCTAACGCCTTCACAGCAGAACCCATTTCTTCTGTCTAATGCTGGGAGGCCTCATGGGAACGGCTGTGAGAGGAGCATGGGCTCTAAAGAGCCTTGCAGCTTGGTTCTGTCCACTGTGGGTTTGGCAGATCCCTGTGCCTCTCAGTGCCTTGGGTTCTTCCCCTTTGAGAAGGAGGAACGCTCAGCGTCTTTAAGTGTTAAGTCTTACCCTGTATTGCAAGGAGAGGGCACCCAGTAAACGCTGGGGGACCCCTGCCTACTGTTGACCTTTTCAATTATCATTTATCAGCCCCTGGGTTTATAAGTTTCCTAACTGATTATACTTTTTCATTATTTTTTTTCTTACTATTCAAGTTTGAAGTCAAGCAGAAAATCCTCAAGAAGGCCATCTAGAAGGCCAATATTGAGACAGAGGAACAGGGATGGGGAGTGTGTAGCTAATAGAGAAAAGCTGGCAGCCCTTCCATGTCCCCTAGCCTGTTCTTATTTAACATTATGTGGTTTCTCTTATTATTATTTTCATATCTTGGGGCAATAAGTACCATTTTGTGATGGCTAATCATAATTATGATAAAATAGCAATAAACCAATACAGCTGTTCCAGTATTATTTGAAATGCTTGTATCTGTTTGGTGCTGAAAATCATGAACCAGGAAGCCCCATGTTTATGAGTGTATTCAGTGAATTTTGACTTTTTCTAATTTGCCACACCAGGCTCCTAGTTCACGAGATCTTGGGGAAGAGGTTAAGAGCCTCTACCAGAGAGTAAGGTATGTAGCTATTAGCAAAACAGTAACCCCCAAATCCACATTATTTAGGATTATTATAACATGGGGTGGAGTCAGGGCATCAGAGCTGTCCTTCATCAAGCCTCTGTGAGTGTGACATCCTGAAATGCTCTCAGTCCAGTGCAGAATGATGAACAAACCTGAGGAAAACTGGAAACGAGTTAGGGTCCTGGTACTCTTGAGATGGAAGCATGGGCATTTTATGGCCGGGTATAGGGGTGACCCGTCAGGAACGGGCACACTTTCACATGGCCAGGAGTTCAGCAGATGCTGAAACCCTTGCCGCTGGGACTTAAGCATCACCTGTGATAAGAACAGGATTTACGTTTATTCACTTGATCTGCTTCAAGGCAGTTTCTGGGAATCTTTGTTTTGAGCCCAACTGCATTTAAGAGGTTTTAAAGGAGTAAGGTGTTATTTCTTTATTAAAGGGACTAGCGGTTTGTTTGGTACTTGCCTTGAAAACACAGAGACCAGTTAAAAGTCCTCAGAACCCAGGTAAAAGTGCTGGATATAGGGTCAGGGAGATGACGTGGGACAACCCGAGGTAAATTCTCCAAAACCTATGTGAAAAAAAATGGGCAGAGATGTGTGTCTGTAACCCTAGCGCTGTGAAAAGGGAGCAGGAGACAAGGCCACCAGCCTAGGTCGAGATTCAACGAGAAACTTGTCTCAACGGGATAAAGCCAAGGGTGATGGAGAAGAATCCTTGTCACCCTCCTCTGGCCTCTGCTTGTGTACATGAGTGTATGCATTTACACACATGTGTCAACGCACATACAGACCCTTACATACATGCACACGTGCACACATACGAATGCATGCACGAATGCACGCACGCACGCACATATGCCAGATGTGGTAGATGTAATCCCAAGGCTGGAGAGGCAGAGATAGGCAGATCCCTGGCGCTAACTCTACAGCCAGTCTGTCGTGCAAGGTGGGCCTCAAAGCAGTAGAGACTGGGTTTCAGAGGAGGGGGACAGCCCCACTGAGGATGCTACCCAGGGTTGTCCCCTTGGTTGCACAGGTGCACACACATCTGTGCCCATACACACGAGCACACAGACAGAGGTGCGTGAAATAAATCCAAGTGAATAAGCAAAGTGCTAAGTCATACCTAAATCATAAGAGTATCAGGCAAGTATCAGGGCTGATAAAAGATAGTTCGGCTGGAAAAGTGTTTACTGTGTAAGATAGGACATGAGATGAGTCCCCCAAACCCATCCAAAACAGTTTGGTATAGTGGAATACTTGTAGTCCTGGTATAGGCCTTTCCTGAGGCTCCCTAGCAGGGCAGGGTAGCCTCCTTGGCAAGTTCTAGGCCTGCGAGGGACCCTGTCTCAAAAACAAGATGGGTAATGCCAAGGATGACCTTTGGATTCTACAAAAAAATGCGCACGCGCACACACACACACACACACACACACACACACACACACACACACACACACACAC
>NW_026591797.1:0-2960 GCF_907164565.1 Psammomys obesus
GTGTATTTCTGCTTCTGGGTTACTGCACTCAGGATGATTTTTTTTTTTAGTTCCATCCATTTGCCTACAAATTTCATGATTTTCTTGCTTTTAAAAGCTGAGTATATTCCACCCAGAAGGAGATCAAAGTACATGTAAAGACTCAGAGCCACACTTTGGACAGAGCACAGGGAGTCTTATGGAAGACAGGGGATATAGGAGGTCCTGGACAGCACAAGAGGCCAGAAGGAGACCAACAGAGCCAAAAACAAAAAAAAAAGCTGGGCTCAGGGGGATAGTGCAGATACTAATGCATCAACTAAAGAGCATGCATAGATAAGACCTAAAATCCCTGGTCAGATGTAGACCATAGACAGCTCAGACTCCATGTAGGTTCACTAGTAAGTGGAGAAGAGACAGTCTCTGAAATTAACTTGATTACCTGCTTCATGATCACTTCTCTGTGGTGGGGCAACTGAGCCAACCTACAGAGGAAGAGGATGCAAGCAGTCCTAATTGGACCTGTTAGGCTAGGGTTAGAGAGTAGGGCAAGAAGACTTCCTTTATCTGTGGACTAAGGAATAGGGATAGGGGAGGAAGAAGGAAGAAGGGTGGGCAAGGAGGAGATGATGGAGAGGGCTACAACTGGGATACAAAACAAATAAATTGTAAATAATAGTAAGAAAGAAGAAAGAAAGAAAGAAAGAAAGAAAGAAAGAAAGAAAGAAAGAAAGAAAGAAAGAAAGAAAGGAAGAAAGAAAGAAGGAAATGAAGTTGAAGTTATCCATTATGCTTACCCACATTGGGGCACCTCCTGTAGACACTAATTTTTTTTTCAAAAGCTACTTTACTTTTGGGATTCCTTAAAGCTTTTACCTCCCTTCCAGCCCTCCAATCTCAAGTAGGGGAGATAAAGGTTGTAAGGGAAAAAGAATATAGCCCTCTATACTAATTCCTGCTGGGTAGGGTCATAGGATTCTTTTGGGGGCAATACCAATATCCATCTTCAGGAAAACCAGAAGTCCAGCTAACCAGAAAACCAGCAAGCACAGCAAGCAGTCCTAAATCTCCACCAGCCACTGCACCTTCTTCCTCTGGGCTATCATATTTATACCCTTCAAAGTCTCCAGAATTCAGCTAATTTAAGCTGGCAAAGAAAATGCTTTGCTCAAGACAATTAATAGATGTGGATAAACTAAAACTCCCCACTTGGGATTAGTACAAAAACATGTTTACATATCATAAATCAAAATGTTCACAAAAATAAATGAATAGGATATAGTTTGTGTTACTGATAACAAGCTAATATTTGGGGGATGATGGATATGAATTACATTTCAGAGCTTCGGGCACTGTCAAATCCTTCTTTTTCCTAAAGCCACTCACTTCCCATATATTACAGCAAATTCCCACACTGTTATATAAATGACTTGGTTAATACTATATTAAAGCCATTTTAGATGAGTCCTTGAATATATTTGGTGGGACAAATGATTTAAGGACAAAAAGGAAAAAGGAAGGGGAAAGGAGATTCTAATAAAGCTATGTGTACATATGGCAGCTACTCTTTGCAGACAAAGTTACAATGGATGAAAGAATTGGAAAAAATTCTCTATTCACATGTAAAGAAACACAAAGTCCCAGATGACAGTAAAAGAATATATATTTTTCCATTATCAGACCTTAAAAACTGCTTGGATCATAGAAAGAGTTTGAAGCCAATCTAGGGTAAAAAGCACCACTGCCTTTATCTTTCGACACTGAAACAACATATAGGAAAAAAATATATATATATATATATATATGCATGTATGTGTGTTTGTGTGTCTGCACAAATCATATTTTAGAGATGAGATGCTGAAAAAGCATTTGACAAAATCCAACATCCATTCATGTTTAAAGTATTGGAGAGATCAGGGATACGAGGCACATATCTAAACATAGTAAAGGCAATATACAGTAAGCATATAGCCAATATCAAACTGAACGGAGAGAAACTTAAAGCAATCCCACTGAAATCAGGGACAAGACAAGGCTGCCCACTCTCTCCATATCTCTTCAACATAGTTCTGGAAGTCCTTGCTAGAGCAATAAGACAGTTGAAGGAGATCAAGGGGATACAAATTGGAAAGGAAGAAGTCAAATTATTACTATTTGCAGATGATATGATGGTATACGTGAGTGACCCGAAAAACTCTACCAGGGAACTCCTACAGCTGATAAACACCTTCAGCAAAGTGGACAGATACAAAATTAACTCAAAAAAATCAGTAGCCCTCCTGTATACAAAAGTCAAATGGGCTGAGAAAGAAATTAGGGAAACAACACCCTTCACAATAGCCACAAATGATATAAGGTACCTCAGAATAACCCTAAACAAAGAAGTCAAAGACTTGTATGAAAAAAAATTTCAAGAATCTGAAGAAAGAATTAGAAGAAGATATCAGAAGATGGAAAAATCTCCCATGCTCATGGCTTGGCAGGATTAACACAGTAAAAATGGCCATCTTACCAAAAGCAATCTACATATTATTGCAATTCCCATCAAATTACCAACACAATTCTTTACAGACCTGGAAAGAAAAATTCTCAACTTTGTATGGAATAACAAGAAACCCAGAATTGCTAAAACAATCCTCTACAATAAATGATCTTCTGAAGGTATCTCCATCCCTGATCTTAAGTTGTACTATAGAGCAACGGTTTTAAAAACTGCATGGAATTGGCATAGAAACAGAATGGTGGATTAATGGAACCGAAAAGGGGACCCAGAAATAAACCTACACACTTATGGACACCTGATCTTTGACAAAGAAGCCAAAACCATACAATAGAAAAAAGATAGCATCTTCAACAAATGGTGCTGGTGCAACTGGATGTCTACATGTAGAAAAATAAAAATAGATCCATACTTATCACCCTGCACAAAACTGAAGTCCAAGTGGATCAAAGACCTCAACATAAAACCAGACACATTAAAT
>NW_026591798.1:0-6004 GCF_907164565.1 Psammomys obesus
AGTCCAAGTGGATCAAAGACCTCAACATAAAACCAGACACATTAAATTGGCTAGAAAAAAAGTGGGGAATACCCTAGAACTCATTGGTACAGGAGAAAACTTCCTGAACAGAACACCAACAGCACAGGCTCTAAGAGCAACAATCAATAAATGGGACCTCATGAAACTGAAAAGCTTCTGCAAAGCAAAGGACACCGTCATCAAAACAAAGCAACTGCCTACAGATTGGGAAAGAATCTTCAACAACCCTTTATCTGACAGAGGACTCACATCCAGTATATATAAAGAACTAAAGAAGCTGAAAAGCAGCAAACCAATTAATCCACTTAAAAAATGGGGAACAGAGTTAA
Source organism: Psammomys obesus (assembly GCF_907164565.1). Lineage (NCBI taxonomy): Eukaryota > Metazoa > Chordata > Mammalia > Rodentia > Muridae > Psammomys > Psammomys obesus. Next base: position 351 of record NW_026591798.1, read on the forward strand.
ACAGAGAACTCTCTGTAGAGGAATATCGAATGGCAGAGAAGCACCTAAAGAAATGCACAACTTCATTAGCCATTAGGGAAATGCAAATCAAAACAACCCTGAGATTTCACCTTACACCCATGAGAATGGCCAAGATCAAAAACTCAAGGGACAACACATGCTGGAGAGGTTGTGGAGAAAGGGGAACCCTTCTCCACTCCTGGTGGGAATGTAAACTTGTACAACCACTCTGGAAATAAATCTGGCGCTTTCTCAGACAACTACGAATAGCGCTTCCCCAAGATCCAGCCATACCACTCCTAGGCATATACCCAAAAGAGGCTCCAGTACACAAAAAGGACATTTGTTCAATCATGTTTGTAGCTGTTTTATTTGTAATAGCCAGAAGCTGGAAAAAGCCCAGATGCCCCTCAACTGAAGAATGGATGCAGAAATTGTGGTACATCTATACAATGGAATATTACTCAGCAATGAAAAATAAGGAAATCATGAAATTTGCAGGTAAATGGTGGGACCTGGAAAGGATCATCCTGAGTGAGTTGTCCCAGAAGCAAAAAGACACAGACGGTATATACCTACTCATATAGACATATAACATAGGACAAACCCACTAAAATCTGTGCACCTAAAGAAACTAATCAACAGAGAGGACCCTAACTGAAATGGTAAATCCCCAGCCTGAAAGGCAAAGAGGATGGACATCAGAAGAAAAAGAAAACAGGAAACAACCTAGGAACCTGCTACAGAGGGCTTCTGAAAGCCAGAAGAAGAAAACAGGAAACAAACAAGGAACCTACCACAGAGGGCCTCTGAAAGCCTCTGCCCTGCAGACTATCAAAGCAGATGCTGAGCCTGATGGCCAACTGTTGGGCAGATTGAATGGAATTTTATGTAAGAAGTGTGAAATAGTAAGAGCTGGAGAAGACAAGGTCTCCACAAGGAGAGCAACAGAACAAGAAAATTTGAACATGGAACTTCCCAGAGACTCATACTCCAACCAAGGACTATTCATGGAGATAACCTAGAACCCCTGCACAGATGTAGCCCATGGCAGTTCAGTGTCCAAGTGGGTTACATAGTAATGGGAAGAGGGACTGCCTCTGACATAATCTGATTGGCCTGCTCTTTGATCACCTCCCCCTAAGGGGGGAGCAGCCAACCAGGCCACAGTAGAGGACAATGCAGCCACTTTTGATGAGAACTGATAGACTAAGATCAGAAAGGAGAGGAGAACCTTCCCTATCAGTGGACTTGGGGAGTGGCATGCATGCAGAAAGGGGGGGGGGAGGTGGGATCGGGAGAGGAGAAGGGAGGGGCTTATGGGGGGATACAAAATGAATAAAGTGTAATTAATAAAAAATTAAAAAAAAACAAAATATTTCAGATGGTTGTGGAAAAGAGGTGGCCATAGGAAGAGTGTTTAAAATTGTGTGATGAACTATAACTTTAAGCAATCCTGAAAATTCCTTGCTTTTGTAAAAGTTAATTTCCAACAGACATGCAAAGAGGCACAATACATGACTCATTATGGATTCTGTCATGATGACAATTAACCATCACAGCTGCCATAAACATGTAATTAGGGATTTATGTCATGAAGTCATGGAATTCACTGAACTGGATCATATATGTAGATTATGGTAGAACTTTACTTGGAAACCTAATTTTGAAAGCAATTGTGAGTTAAAAGAATAAATAAAAGGATAACATTTTTGACTCATTAAATAACAAGATCATTTCTGTCTTCTCTGTGGTGAACATTCCAAATGGAGAAAAAGATGGGAGCAAAGAAAAGAGGTGAATAGGTGCAATAGAACAAGAATATGTGGTGACTTGAAAAGATAGTAAGATATACGTACAAGTATGGGCTGTATAAAAGAAGGAAAGATAGAAAAAAGCTGACTCAATAACTTTTTGCTTGAGTCATGATAAAGATGGCATTTCTGCTTACTGAGGAGGAAAGACTGATAATAAAATATATTTCATGTAATGCAAGTTTTAAATTGTTATTAATTATGGTGTTTATATTTCAAAAGTCTAGAAGATATGATATACAATGTTTTCATTATGAAGAAATGATATGTGAGAGACATTGATTTAAAGCAAATAAAAACATACATGAAAATATCACAACATACCATTTTATAGTGCACATTTTAAATGATTGTACCTATTATATAAAAAATTAACATAAAAACAAAAAGCTCAAACAATAATATTATAAAATTATAATGAAGTACAATAAGTTAACATACTTTTTTAAGATATGTACTAAGAAAATTGTTGAGTTGACTAAGAAGTGATACACACCAGTATAAATTTCAGGACAGAAAGGATAGATTTTGAACTCCTGAACATGTATACAGTGTTAAAGACAAGTGAGTGGGTAAGAACTTTTACGGAAAAGATGTATATGGAAAATACAACCTATCCTATGACTGAGACATGGAACCACCACTCTTAAATGTACAATAAGAGTTCAATTAACAATAGAAACAGTGATGGTACAGTCGAGAAAAATTCTGTGTCTAAGTGGAAACTAAGTAGAGAAGGGAAGCATATTAAGAAGAGAAAGAAAGGGCATCTGTTTCATTTAATTCTGCATGTAATCACCTAAGATGATGGATGGAAACAAACCTAGGGATCCATAACATGAAGGTCAATTTGAAGAATTAAAGGATAAGCTTGGTTCAAGTAGATGACAGAAGAGAATTGAGATAGAGACAGATACATTGAAAATTGTTTCAAGGGGGGGGGTGTGAACATGGAAGCAGAAGAATTAGGAGATACATGAAAGAGTTTTTGAGATCCAAAGTAGCTTCTGTTGTTTGTTTTATAAAACTAGAGAGATTACAGTATGTCTATCTCTGTATTTATGGAAATAGTCAAGTTGAAAGTGAACATGCAAGAAAGAAAAGGAGACCAAGTGCATCAATGTTCCTTTGTAGTTAAGGTAAGAAAGGATGGGATTTAGAGAACATGTGGAATGACTGGCTTTCTATAGGATGAAGTCTATATCATCTACAGCAACAGGATCTGTTAGATAGTCGCACAAACATGTACCTAAATATATAATCTAATTATGTTACTAAAAGGATCTTGACTGTTTTGTCACATGGTAAATTCTGAAATTTCTCCTGTCAGTAATTGACTAAGAAGAGTTTAGGCTTCAGAGAATTTAGCTGGAGGTCTAATTAGCTCCTAAGAATATACTGGGTACATTGTGAAAAGATTGCTGATTCAAGTAGGCTAGAGTGTAGGAGCGAACCCCACCACACTGTGTTTTGTGCCCTAGAATTTTAGCTTCTCTTGATTATTCTTGGTACTCTTGGGTAGGTGTTTAGAACATGAATCACTTCAATTACATATATTTAATGTGTTTTACTTAAGAATATCCTCTTAAACTAGTAATGCATTAGAAATGTCAGGAAAGTATTTTGTGATTTTTATGGAAAAGCTGCATTCCTTGTTTCTAGTGAATAAAAAAAATTTCAGGCTCATTTTGGGTCTGTCTGTTTATATTTCATGTCACAGTGTCTGCTCACTTATTTATTCACAAATAAAACAATGGTTATTTTAAGCTGGGTGTATTACATATATAAATGGCCTAAAAATTATGGTCTGACATAGTAATATTTCATAGGATAATTTACAATTTGGCAGTAATGAAATTCATAAATAGTAACAGCAGTGCTGAAAAAGGCAGAAATTATTTAAGTTATAATGACCAGTTACAACATGAAAATAGCTTTTGAAATTATTTGGCTGAAAACTTAATTGCAAGTTATTAAATCCGAAAAATAATGTTGCAAGCTTTTTAGCCCTTAAATTAATATTTTAAAATTAATTTTTACTTTATGCAGTAGTTAATTTTAAGGAGAATTCTAATTATTTAATCACAATAATCAATCTCTGTAGGATTTGTTTCAGATTCTCCTTGTTATGCTCTTTGTATGATGTTGAAGAAATCCAGAAATTCTATACCTCAGTACATACCTAGAAAAATTAGATATCCGCAAAGAAACTCAGAATGTTCACAGAAACATTATTTGTAATTTCTAAAAACAAATAGTTCCCGTTTATCAAATAAAGAATGAATAAGTAAATATGCTGTACACATGGTGAAAGAGCACTGAATGAAATCAGGTACAAAATCACACTGTTACTATTATTTATCTGAAATGTTCAGAGTAAGCAAATATATAAACAGAAATTAGACCAGTATGTACTTATGGTAAAAGACAGAAGAGAGATTAGGTGAGTATGAAATTTCTTTGGGGAATAATGAAAACAGCAATATTAAGTACTAATGATAATTGCACAACATTTTAAAGATATCATAAATGACTGAACCTTAAATGTTACTTTTTGAATATATTATAAATAATTGAAATGTATACTTCAATGAATTGAATATTATAGTTAGTTAATTTTTTAATAATCCCATAAAGAAACAACATGGAAATTACTTTAACGACATTTCAAATAATATAGGAATTTTACCTTTCTTCTCCTCTAAAGAATATCGTTCATGTGACTCACTAAAAACAAACAATAATCTGTGATAAAAGAATAGACATTTTTCAACATTTTTTTTTCTCTTTTAGAAACTGCCTGTCGAAAGGTTGATTAGAGGTCAAATGAGATGAATAACTCTAGAAATATTTTTTCAAGTTACATGAAATCTCAGACAATCAGTGTTGATTGTACAAAGAGACACAGATGGATGTGGAAAAGGGCTATTTCAATGCCAAATTTTTTTAATTAATTTTTTATTTTTATATTAATTACAGTTTATTCATTCTGTATCCCAGCTGTAGCCCCCTCTTTCCTCCCTTCCCAACCCCACCCCCGCCCTCATCTCCTATGCCCCTTTCCAAATCTACTGCTAGGGGAGGACCTCCTCTTCTTCCATCTGACCATAGCTTATTTACTCTCATCAGAAATGGCTGCATGTCCTCCAATGTGGCCTTGAAAGGCTGCTCCCCATCAGGTGGAGGCAGTCAAAGAGCTAGCCACTGAGTTCATGTCAGAGACAGTCCCTGTTCCCCTTACTAGGGAATCCATTTGGATACTGAGCTGCTATGGACTACATCTGAGCAGGGGTTCTAGTTTATATCCATTAATGATCCTTGGTTGGAGTATTAGTCTCAGAAAAGACCCCTGTGCCCACAATTTTTTGTTTTGTTGCTATCTTTGTAGTGCTCCTCTCCTCTTCAGGACTTACTATCTTCCCTTTCTTTCCTAAGATTCCCTGCACTCTGCCCAAAGTTTGTTTACGAGACGTGGTATCTGCTTTGATACACTGCTGGGTAGAGTCTTTCAGAGGCCCTCAGTGGTAGGCTCCTCTCCTGTTTCCTGTTTTTTCCTTCTTCCATATCCATCCCCTTTACCTTTCCGAGTGAGGCCTGATCATCTTACTCAGAGTCCTCCTTCTAGATGAGCTTCTTTAGATGTACAGATTTTTGTAGGTTTATCCTATATTATATGTCTAGTATCCACTTATAAGTGAGTATGTACCATGTGGGTCTTTCTGTTTCTGGGACCCCTCACCCAGGATGGTCTTTGCTAGTTCCTAACATTTGCCTGAAAATTACATAATTTCCTTTTTTTTTTTTTTTTTTTTTTTTTTAGTTGCCGAGTAGTATTCCATT
>NW_026591799.1:0-2522 GCF_907164565.1 Psammomys obesus
TCATTGGCACAGGAGACAACTTCCTGAACAGAACACCAACAGCACAGGCTCTAAGAGCAACAATCAATAAATGGGACCTCATGAAACTGAAAAGCTTCTGTAAAGCAAAAGACATTGTCATCAAAACAAACAAACAGCCTACAGATTGGGAAAGAATCTTCACCAACCCTTTATCTGACAGAGGGCTAATATCCAGTATATATAAAGAACTAAAGAAGCAGAAAAGCAACAAACCAAGTAATCCACTTAAAAAATGGGGAACAGAGCTAAACAGAGAATTCTCGAAAGAGGAACATCGAATGGCAGAGAAACACTTAAAGAAATGCTCAACCTCATTAGCCATTAGGGAAATGCAAATCAAAACGACCCTGAGATTTCACCTTACACCCATCAGAATGGCCAAGATGAAAAACATGATAGCACAAGATGATAGCACGTGCTGGAGAGGTTGTGAAGAAAAGGGAACCCTCCTCCATTGCTGGTGGGAATGTAAACTGGTTCAACCACTTTGGAAGTCAATCTGGCGCTTTCTCAGACAACCAGGAGTAGTGCTACCTCAAGACCCAGCTATACCACTCCTAGGTATATACCCAAAATTTGCTCAAGTACTCAACAAGGACATTTGTTCAACCATGTTCGTAGCAGCTTTATTTGTAATAGCCAGAACTTGGAAACAACCCAGATGTCCATCAACGGAGGAATGGGTACAGAAATTGTGGTATTTTTACACAATGGAATACTACTCAGCAATCAAAAAGCAATCAAAAAATCATGAAATTTGCAGGCAAGTGGTGGGATCTAGAAAAGATCATTCTGAGTGAAGTATCCCAGAAGGAGAAAGACAAACTTGGTATATACTCGCTTATATAGACCTACAAGACATGATAAACATAATGAAATCTACACACCTAAAGAAGATAATCAAGAAAGTGGACACAGGCGAAGGTGATTAATCCTCATTTAGAAAGACAAATGGGATGTGCATTGAACTTATGACAGGAGTCTATCACAAAAGGCATCTGAAAGACTCTACCTAGCAGTGTTTCAAAGCAGACACTAAGACTCATAACCAAACCCTCGGCAGAGTGCAGGGAATCATATGAAAGAAGGGAAGTTAGTATGATGTGGAAAGGATAGGAGCTCCACAAGGACCAAATATATCTGGGCACAGGGTCTTTTCTGAGACTGACACTCAACCAAGGACCATGTATGGATATAACCTAGAACTTCTGCTCGGATGTGGCCTGTGGTAGCTCAGTAACCAAGTAGTTTTCCAAAGTAAGGGGAACACGGACTATTTCTAATAGGATCTCAAGGGCAGGCTGTTTGACCCCCACCCCAGGGGAGGAGCAGTCTGTTAGGCCACAGAGGAGGACTTTGCAGCCAGCCCTGAAGATACCTGATAAAACAGGGTCAGATGAAAGGGGAGGAGGTCCTCCCCTATCAGGGGACTTGGAAAGGGGCAGGGAGGAGACCAGGGAGGGAGTGTGGGGTTGGGGAGGGAATGAGGGAGCGGGATACAGCTGGGACACAGAGTTAACAAAATGTAACTAAAAATAAAAATAAAATAAAAATAAAAAAAAAATTAACTCAAAAAAAAAAAATCAGTAGCCCTCTTGAGTACAAAAGACCTGCATGAAAGAAAATAAAAACACTTCAAGTCTCTTGAAGAAAGAAATTGAAGATGATATCAGAAGATGAAAAGATCTCCCGTGCTCATGGATTGGTAGGATTGACATAGTGAAAATGGCCATCATGCCAAAATCAATCTACAGATTCAATGCAAATGCCATCAAAATACCAACACAATTCTTTACAGAACTTTAAAGAACAATTCTCAGTTTTATATAGTAACACTGAAACCCAAAAATTACTAAAAAAAAATCCTGTATAACAGCACATCATGTGGAGGTATCTCTTTCGCTGATCTCAAGCTGTACAACAGAGCAATAATAATAAAACTGCATGGTACTGGCATAGAAACAGAATAGTGGATCAGTGGAATCAAATAGAAACCCAGAAATAAACCCACACACCTATGGATACTTGACTTTTGACAAAGAATCCAAAAACATACAATGGAAAAAATACAGCATCTTTAACAAATGGTGTTGGTCTAACTGGATGTCTACAGACAGAAAAATTCAAATAGATCCATATTTATTACTCTGCACAAAACTAAAGTCCAATAGAAACAGAAAGGAGGATCAATGGAATCGCATAGAAGACCCAGAAATAAACCCACACACCTATGAATACTCAATATTTGACAAAGAAGCCAAATCCATTCAATGGAAAAAAGACAGCATCTTCAACAAATGGTGCTGGACCAACTGGATGTCTACATGCAGAAAAATGAAAATAGATCCATATTTATCACCCTGCACAAAACTAAAGTCCAAGTGGATCAAGGACCTCAACATAAAACCAGATACTCTAAATCAGTTGGAAAAAAAGTGGGAAACAGCCTAGAACTCATTGGCACAGGAGACAACTTCCTGAACAGAACACCAACAGCACAG
>NW_026591800.1:0-3974 GCF_907164565.1 Psammomys obesus
ATATTTGGTCCTTGTAGAGCTCCTATCCTTTCCATATCATACTAACTTCCCTTCTTTCATATGATTCCCTGCACTCTGCCGAGGGTTTGGTTATGAGTCTTAGTGTCTGCTTTGAAACACTGCTAGGTAGAGTCTTTCAGATGCCTTTTGTGGTAGACTCCTGTCATAAGTTCAAGGCACATCCCATTTGTCTTTCTAAATGAGGATTAATCACCTTCGCCTGTGTCCACTTTCTTGATTATCTTCTTTAGGTGTGTAGATTTCATTATGTTTATCATGTCTTGTAGGTCTATATAAGCGAGTATATACCAAGTTTGTCTTTCTCCTTCTGGGATACTTCACTCAGAATGATCTTTTCTAGATCCCACCACTTGCCTGCAAATTTCATGATTTCCTCCTTTTTGATTGCTGAGTAGTATTCCATTGTGTAAAAATACCACAATTTCTGTATCCATTCCTCCGTTGATGGACATCTGGGTTGTTTCCAAGTTCTGGCTATTACAAATAAAGCTGCTACGAACATGGTTGAACAAATGTCCTTGTTGTGTACTTGAGCAAAAAGGAAGAGGTCAAAGTGTCACTATTTGCAGATGATATGATAGTATACATGAGCGAACCCAAAGATTCAACCAGAGAACTTCTTCAGCTGATAAACACCTTCAGCAAAGTGGCAGGATACAAAATCAACTCAAAAAAATCAGAAGCCCTCTTGTATACCAAAGACAAAAAGGCCGAGAAAGAAATTAGGGAAACAACACCCTTCACAATAGCCACTAATAACATAAAGTACCTTGGTGTGACTCTAACCAAGCAAGTGAAAGACCTGTTTGAGAAAAACTTCAAGTCTTTGAAGAAAGAAATTGAAGAAGATCTCAGAAGATGGAAAGATCTCCCGTGCTCATGGATTGGTAGGATTAATATTGTGAAAATGGCCATCCTGCCAAAAGCAATTTACAGATTCAATGCAATTCCCATCAAAATACCAACTCAATTCTTTACAGACCTTGAAAAAAAGATTCTCAGCTTCATATGGAGAAACAAAAAACCCAGAATCTCCAAAACAATCCTGTACAACAACAGATCATCTGGAGGTATCTCCATTCCCGATCTCAAGCTGTACTACAAGGCAACAGTAATAAAAACTGCATGGTATTGGCATAGAAACAGAAAGGAGGATCAATGGAATCGCATAGAAGACCCAGAAATAAACCCACACACCTATGAATACTCAATATTTGACAAAGAAGCCAAATCCATTCAATGGAAAAAAGACAGCATCTTCAACAAATGGTGCTGGACCAACTGGATGTCTACATGCAGAAAAATGAAAATAGACCCATATTTATCACCCTGCACAAAACTAAAGTCCAAGTGGATCAAGGACCTCAACATAAAACCAGATACTCTAAATCAGCTGGAAAAAAAAGTGGGAAACAGCCTAGAATTCATTGGCACAGGAGACAACTTCCTGAACAGAACACCAACAGCACAGGCTCTAAGAGCAACAATCAATAAATGGGACCTCATGAAACTGAAAAGCTTCTGTAAAGCAAAAGACACTGTCATCAAAACAAATAGACAGCCTACAGATTGGGAAAGAATCTTCACCAACCCTTTATCTGACAGAGGGCTAATATCAAGTATATATAAAGAACTAAAGAAGCAGAAAAGCAACAAACCAAGTAATCCACTTAAAAAATGGGGAACAGAGCTAAACAGAGAATTCTCGAAAGAGGAACATCGAATGGCAGAGAAACACTTAAAGAAATGCTCAACCTCATTAGCCATTAGGGAAATGCAAATCAAAACGACCCTGAGATTTCACCTTACACCCATCAGAATGGCCAAGATGAAAAACTCAAGTGATAGCACATGCTGGAGAGGTTGTGGAGAAAAGGGAACCCTCCTCCATTGCTGGTGGGAATGTAAACTGGTTCAACCACTCTGGAAGTCAATCTGGCGCTTTCTCAGACAACTAGGAGTAGTGCTACCTCAAGACCCAGCTATACCACTCCTAGGTATATACCCAAAATTTGCTCAAGTACACAACAAGGACATTTGTTCAACCATGTTCGTAGCAGCTTTATTTGTAATAGCCAGAACTTGGAAACAACCCAGATGTCCATCAACGGAGGAATGGATACAGAAATTGTGGTATTTTTACACAATGGAATACTACTCAGCAATCAAAAAGGAGGAAATCATGAAATTTGCAGGCAAGTGGTGGGATCTAGAAAAGATCATTCTGAGTGAAGTATCCCAGAAGGAGAAAGACAAACTTGGTATATACTCGCTTATATAGACCTACAAGATATGATAAACATAATGAAATCTACACACCTAAAGAAGATAATCAAGAAAGTGGACACAGGCGAAGGTGATTAATCCTCATTTAGAAAGACAAATGGGATGTGCCTTGAACTTATGACAGGAGTCTACCACAAAAGGCATCTGAAAGACTCTACCTAGCAGTGTTTCAAAGCAGACACTAAGACTCATAACCAAACCCTCGGCAGAGTGCAGGGAATCATATGAAAGAAGGGAAGTTAGTATGATATGGAAAGGATAGGAGCTCTACAAGGACCAAATATATCTGGGCACAGGGTCTTTTCTGAGACTGAAACTCAACCAAGGACCATCTATGGATATAACCTAGAACTTCTGCTCGGATGTGGCCTGTGGTAGCTCAGTAACCAAGTAGTTTTCCAAAGTAAGGGGGACACGGACTATTTCTAACAGGATCTCAAGGGCAGGCTGTTTGACACCTCCCCCCAGGGGAGGAGCAGTCTGTTAGGCCACAGAGGAGAACTTTGCAGCCAGCCCTGAAGATACCTGATAAAACAGGGACAGATGAAAGGGGAGGAGGTCCTCCCCTATCAGGGGACTTGGAAAGGGGCAGGGAGGAGACCAGGGAGGGAGTGTGGGGTTGGGGAGGGAATGAGGGAGCGGGATACAGCTGGGACACAGAGTTAACAAAATGTAACTAAAAAGAAAAAAAAAAAAAGCACAAAAAAAAAAATATTAGCTACTATGTCGCTACCACCATGAGCGTCCTCTGTAGTCATGACCATGAAAGGAGACAACTGGCAGACCTTGGCTTGTAGCCACTGCTTCACTGATGAATAGTTACATGCTCAATGTTTAATTCCAAACTCAGTAGGAGCATCAGGTTTCAATGCTTTGTTAAATCTTTGTACTCAAGTTTCATCATTCACGTTTTAGTAAGAAGTAAAGTAGACGCTACTGAATCAGTGCACAGTATACTGTGTGAGCATGTTGAATACAGTGCAGTATATGTTGTTTGTAGAATGTACACATGTACCATATATAAGGATATAGGGCATGCTGTATATACATTGCATAATATATATTGTACACATGGATAATAAATGTGATATGTATATTGAAAAAAAAAAGATTTTCATATTAATATATTATGAAAATTGTGGGACAGTTTGTGTTTTTATCTTTAGAAATATTACTTTCCCATGACTTCTTGACTATTTTTTTTTAATTTTATTTTTCTTATTAGTTACATTTTGTTAACTCTCTGTCCCAGCTGTATCCCACTCCCTCATTCCCTCCCCAACCCAACACTCCCTCCCTGGTCTCCTCCTTGCCCCTTTCCAAGTCCACTGATAGAGGAGGACCTCCTCCCCTTTCATTTGACCCTGTTTTATCAGGTATCTTCAGGGCTGGCTGCAAAGTATTCCTCTGTGGCCTAACAGGACTGCTCCTCCCCTGGGGGTGGGGGGGTCAAAGAGCCAGTCATTGAAATCCTGTTAGAAATAGTCCTTGTTCCCCTTACTTTGGAAAACTACTTGGTTACTGAGCTACAACGGGCCACATTCAAGCAGAAGTTCTAGGTTATATCCATACATGGTCCTTGGTTGAGTGTCAGTCTCAGAAAAGACCCTGTGCCCAGATATATTTGGTCCTTGTAGAGCTCCTATCCTTTCCATATCATACTAACT
>NW_026591801.1:0-36203 GCF_907164565.1 Psammomys obesus
TGGATACTCCAATTCATCAGAAGCACAGGAAAATGACCTTAAAGCCACGCTTGCTCAATTATTTGAGGCTTATAAGGAGGAAATGAACAAATCTTTCAAAGAGTTGGCCAGTCAATTGGAGGTAAAGAAAGAAGAAATAGACAAAACCCTTAAAGAAACACAGGCAAACATAGCCAAACAAATAGAGGCACAAGTAGAGATAAAATTAGTGGCATACAAAAAGGAAATGAACAAAGAAATAGAGTCTATAGTAGAGAGACAGGAATCCAAATTCAAACACATAAAAGAAATGGTGCAAGGCATGAAAACAGAATTAGAATCAATAAAGAAAACACAAAATGAGAAAACTCTTGAGCTGGAGAACTTGGAGAAAAGAGCAGGAACCACAAAAGTAAGCATCACCAACAGAATACAAGAGATGGAAGAGAGAATCTCTGGAGCTGAAGACACACTTTCAGAAATTGATACTTCTCTCAAAGAAAAAGTAAAATCAGAAAAATTCCAATCACAAAATATCCAAGAAATCAAGGATGCTATGAAAAGACAAAATCTAAGAATAATAGGAATTGATGAAAAAGAAGACTCCAGGCTCCAAGGTCCAGAAAATATTTTCAAGAAAATCATAGAAGAAAATTTTCCCAACTTAAAGAAAGAGATGTCCATAAATATACAAGAGGCCTACAGAACACCAAATAGACTAGACCAGAAAAGAAACACATCACGTCATATCATAGTCAAAACACTAAATCTACAGAACAAAGAAAAGATATTAAAAGCAGCAAGGGAAAAAGGCCAAGTAACATATGAAGGTAGACCTATCAGAATCACACCAGACTTCTCATCAGAAACTATGAAAGCCAGAAGGGCCTGGGCAAGCATCATGGAGACTCTAAGAGATCACAAATGTCAACCCAGACTACTATACCCTGCAAAGCTTTCAATCAACATAGATGGAGAAAACAAAATATTCCATGACAAAACTAAATTTACACAATATCTATACAGCAAACCAACCCTACAGAAGATACTAGAAGGAAAACTCCAATCCAACAAAAACGAATTCACCCAAGAAAACAGGACATACAGATAATATCCCAACAAAAAGGAAAAGAAAACAAGCAATGAAACAAGGTAAGATCATCGACTCCATTACAAAAGGAACTAACATGCATTGGTCAATATTATCTATCAATATTAATGGACTCAACTAACCAATAAAAAGACACAGGCTAACAGAATGGTTACGGAAACAGGACCCAACATTCTGTTGCATCCAAGAAACACACCTATGCAACAAAGATAAACACTACCTCAGAGTAAAGGGCTGGAAAAATGTTTTTCAAGCAAATGGTTCCAGAAAACAAGCTGGAGTAGCCATCCTAATATCTAATAAAATAGACTTTCAACCCAAGTTAATCAAAAAAGATAAGGAGGGCCACTATATTCTCATCAAAGGAAAAATCCAACAAGAGGACATCACAATTTTGAATATCTATGCCCCAAATACAAGAGCACCTACATTCGTAAATGAAACAATATTAAACCTTAAATCATACATTGATCCTAATACCTTAATAGTGGGAGACTTCAACACCCCACTCTCATCAAGGGACAGATCAACCAGACAGACACCAAATAGGGAAATAAAAGCACTCACAGAATCCCTAAATCAAATGGACCTAATAGACGTCTACAGATCTTTTCACCCAAACTCAAAAGAGTATACCTTCTTTTCAGCACCACATGGAACCTTCTCCAAAATAGACCATATAGTTGGTCACAAAGCAAGCCTCAACAGATACAAAAGGATTGAAATAATCCCTTGTATACTATCTGACCACCATTGGACTAAAGCTGGACATCAACAACAACAGAAACAACAAAAAGCCGACAGGCACATGGAAACTGAACAACTTACTACTCAATGACAGCTGGGTCAAGGAAGAAATAAAGAAAGAAATTAAAGACTTTCTAGAATTCAATGAAAATGAAGGCACAACATACCCAAATTTATGGGACACATTGAAAGCAGTGCTCAGAGGAAAATTTATAGCACTAAGTGCCTACAAGAAGAAATCCGTAACATCACATACAAACAACTTAATGGCCCAACTGAAAAACCTAGAAAAAAAAGAAGCAGATACACCCAAGAGGAGCAGACGGCTGGAAATAATCAAACTAAGGGCAGAAATCAATCAATTAGAAACAAATAAAATTATCCAAAGAATCAATGAAACAAAAAGCTGGTTCTTTGAGAAAATCAACAAGATAGACAAAGTCCACTTTCTTGAATATCTTCTTTAGGTGTGTAGATTTCATTATGTTTATCATATCTTATAGGTCTATATAAGCGAGTAAATACCAAGTTTGTCTTTCTCCTTCTGGGATACTTCACTCAGAATGATCTTTTCTAGATCCCACCACTTGACTGCAAATTTCATGATTTCCTCCTTTTTGATTGCTGAGTAGTATTCCATTGTGTAAAAATACCACAATTTCTGCATCCATTCCTCCGTTGATGGACATCTGGGTTGTTTCCAAGTTCTGGCTATTACAAATAAAGCTGCTACGAACATGGTTGAACAAATGTCCTTGTTGTGTACTTGAGCAAATTTTGGGTATATACCTAGGAGTGGTATAGCTGGGTCTTGAGGTAGCACTACTCCTAGTTGTCTGAGAAAGCGCCAGATTGACTTCCAAAGTGGTTGTACCAGTTTACATTCCCACCAGCAATGGAGGAGGGTTCCCTTTTCTCCACAATCTCTCCAGCATGTGCTATCACTTGAGTTTTTCATCTTGGCCATTCTGATGGGTGTAAGGTGAAATCTCAGGGTCGTTTTGATTTGCATTTCCCTAATGGCTAATGAAGTTGAGCATTTCTTTAAGTGTTTCTCTGCCATTCGATGTTCCTCTTTCGAGAATTCTCTGTTTAGCTCTGTTCCCCATTTTTTAAGTGGATTACTTGGTTTGTTGTTTTTCTGCTTCTTTAGTTCTTTATATATACTGGATATTAGACACTCAACCAAGGACCATCTATGGATATAACCTAGAACTTCTGCTCGGATGTGGCCCGTGGTAGCTCAGTAACCAAGTAGTTTTCCAAAGTAAGGGGAACACGGACTATTTCTAACAGGATCTCAAGGGCAGGCTCTTTGACCCCCCCCCCAGGGGAGGAGCAGTCTGTTAGGCCACAGAGGAGGACTTTGCAGCCAGCCCTGAAGATACCTGATAAAACAGGGTCAGATGAAAGGGGAGGAGGTCCTCCCCTATCAGTGGACTTGGAGAGGGGCAGGGAGGAGACCAGGGAGGGAGTATGGGGTTGGGGAGGGAATGAGGGAGCGGGATACAGCTGGGACACAGAGTTAACAAAATGTAACTAAAAATAAAAATAAAAATAAAAAAATAAAAAATAAAAAAAAGCAGAAGCTGAGACTCATAGCCAAACTTTGGGCAGAGTGCATGGAATTTAATGAAAGTAGGGGGAGACAGAAAGATCCAGAGGGGACAGGAGCTCCAAAATGAGATCAAGAGAGCCAAAAAATCCTGGGCCCTAGGGGTCCTGCAAATATTGATACTCCAGCCAAGGACCATGAATGGAGAGGCCCTGAAACCGCTGCTCAGATGTAGCCCATAGACTCAGTATCCAACTGGGGTTTCTAGTAAGGGTAACAGGGACTGTCTCTGGCATGAACTCAGCGGCAGGCTCTCTGATCACCTCCCCTTGGGGAGTTGCAGTCTTGCCAGACCACAGAGGAACATAATGCAGCCAGTCCTGATGAGACCTGATGGACTAGGGTCAGATAGAAAGGGAGAGGACCTCCGCTATTAGAGGACTAAAGGAGGGGCATAGGGGGAGAAGAGGGAGCAGGGGTGGGATTGGGAGGAGAAAAAGGAGGAGGACACAGCTGGGATACAAAATGAATAAATTGTAATAAATAATAGTAATTAATAAAAATGCAAAAAATAAGCATAAAGCAAAGTGAATAGTCATTTTCAGAACATAAATGACCAAGATGCGATGGCACACACCTGTAATATCAGTATTCTGGTGTTCTTTTTCTATTAATTTTCCACTATACTGACACATGTCATTCTTTTCCCAATGATGATTGCTTCCTGTGTGAAATTTTATGACTATTTCAAGAGATCAAATAACTTACTAAAGAGCAAAAAGAAAAAAATTATTATCAGATCGTTACGTATTACTTTTAAATAATTCAAATCAATGAAGAGTAATTATGGAAATTTAATTTTTAATACTTTAATTTCAAATGTGCTATTGACTGGGAAGATATAATCAATTAGCTTTGAACTAAAGAGGGAGAGTAATTCATAACTTTAATTATGTATCTATGTGTGTATGATCTTATATTCTGAATAAAGTTTTAAGAAATAATCTTGAAATTTCTTGTACTATTAGCTTACAAAAAGTGATGTCTCCTAACAGTTATTGCATGCACCTGTCCTTTAAAATAAATCTAGATTTGTCTTAGGAAAATGGTTTACAATGATACTAAGTAGTGGTTGCCTGATCTTTCACCATGAGGTACCTATGTTCATACATAATGCAAAAACCATCTTTTCCTTCAGTCTTCTGGTTTTCTGATGTGAGGTTCTTTCCCAAAAAGCACCCATCCTCCCTGTCTATCCGTAGCTCACTGTTATACCTCCATAAAATCGAACAACCTGGGAGCAGGGTGTGCCCACAGTCTATAGTCATATTGCCTCTGCATACAGAGCACATATGCACATATAGCTCAGCATTTGTTTTTGCTTCTTGTGATGTTCAGATACTATTAAATTGGAGAGTCTATCCTTCCTCCATTATTGAGGTGCCAAAACCTATATACCTTTGTGTATTGTGTATGATACACACACATGTCTATGTGGTAGGTTAGTAGGTTAGTAGGTTAGTAGGAGGGCAGGAAAAGAAGGGAGCATCCTCTATTGCTGTATACCTTTTTGGCCTGAGACAGGGTCTTTCACTTAACTGGATTCAAATTCATCTATGATACCTTACCAGAGAACTTTTAAGGATCTGTACATCTCTACTTCCCAATACTAGAATTATAGTGATAATAAGTCAATATTTTCAATGGTCATCATGCATGATATTTATTTATTGTTTATTCACTTTGTATCCCAGCTGTAACCCCCTCCCTTTTCTCCTCCCTCCTTCTATGTCCTTCCCCTAGTCCACTGATAGTGCACTCCTCCCCTTCTATCTGACCCTAGTCTATCAGGTTTCATCAGGGCTGGCTGCATCATCTTCCTCTGTGGCCTGGCAAAGCTGTACCCATCATGAAGAGGTGATCAAAGAGCCAGCCACTGAGTTCATGTCAGAGATAGCCCCTGTTCCCTTACTAGGAAAATCACAGAGAGACTGAGCTGCCTATGGGCTACATCCAAGAAGTGGTTCTAGTTCTTCTCCATGCATGGTCCTTGGTTGGAGTATCAGTCTCTGCAGGTCTCCCTGTGCCAAGATTTTTTGGTTCTGATGCTCTTCTTATGGGGCTCCTGTTTCCTCCATGTCTTTCTTTTTTATTTTTACTTTTTTAATTTTTATTTTTTATATTAATCACAGGTTATTTACTTTGTATCCCAGCCATAGCCAACTTCCTTCCTCCCTCCCAACCACACTGTCTCTCATCTCCTCCCTTCCCCTTTCCAAGTCCACTGCTAGGGGAGGTCCTCCTCCCCTTCCATCTGACCCTAGTTTATCAAGTATCTTCAGGACTGGCTGCCATGTCCTCCTCTGTGACCTAGCAAGGCTGCTCCTCTCTCAGGGGTGGAGGGAAAGAGGTAAAAGAGCCAGTTATTGAGTTCATGCCAGAAATAGTTCCTGTTCCCATTACTAAGGAAACCTACTTGGATACTGTCTTTTTATCTCCCCCTTCTTTCATAAGATTCCCTGCACTGTACCCAAAATTTGGCTATGAATCTCAGCATTTGCTTTGATACCCTGATCAGTAGAGTCTTTCAGAGGCCGTCTGTGATAGGCTCCTGTCCTGTTCTCTGTCTTCTCCCACTTCCAATGTCTATCTTGTTTACCTTTCTGAATGAAGATTGAGCATCATCCCTAGATTTCTTCCTTTCTGTTTAGCTTCTTTAGGAGTACCGATTTTATTATATTTATCCTGTATTATATGTCTAATATCCATTTAAAAGTGAGTATATATCATGTGTGTATTTCAGTTTTTAGGTTACATCACTCAGGTTGATCTTTTCTAGTTTCATCCATTTACCTGAAAATTTCATTTCTCTGTTCAACATCCTTAGTCATCATGGAAATGCAAATCAAAACAACCCTGAAATTTCACCTAGGATCAAAAACTAAGAATGGATAAAATAAAAAAAAACTCTAGTGACAGAATGGCTAAGATCAAAATCTCAGGTGACAACTTGCTGAAGAGGGTGTGGAGAAAGGAGAACCCTCCTCCATTGCTGGTCAGAATGTAAACTTGCAGAAGCACTTTGGAAATCTATCTGGGGCATTCTCAGAAAATCAGGAATTGTGCTACCTCAAGATCCACCTGTACCACTCCTGGGCATATATCTGAAAGATGCTTAACCATACAACAAGGACATTCCCTCAACTCTGTTCATAGCAGCTTTATTCATAATAACCATAATCTGGAAACAACTCAGAAGTCCTTCAACTGAGGAATGAAAACAGAAATTGAAATACATGACTTATTATTTTTATTTTTTAATCAGTGTGAAGATTTCAAGCTCTGGTCCTCATGTTTGCAAGTGTTCTGACCCACAGAGCTATCTCCTCAGCTACTCTTTCTACAATTTTTACTGAAGTTTTTATATACTAGACAAGTGGCATAAGTTCCAAAATTCACATCATCATGCAGCTTGTGTCTGTGAGTGAGTACCTCTACAGGTACTTGAAGCCTTTATGACACATTGACCTAAAGTCATGTATTTTTACCCAATGTGAATATTAAGAGAACCTTGGAAGAAATGAGTTGATGAATTTACACATATAATGATTCGCTCAGCTCAGCCACAACCTCTTTTGATTAATTTTATTGTTTAATAATCTTATACATCATAAAATAACCATTTTTTATTATCTCTGCCCCCATACCTTCTCTTGTCTCTCTCTCTTCCTTCACTAAAAGCACAGTCCTATCACCCAAATGACTTCCTTACCCAGAGTCATGACTTTTGTTTTTTAATGTTTTATGAACAATTTCCTCAAAATCATCCTCCTCAAGATCATCTGTGCAACTATTCAGAAGTTCCACTTCATCTTGCTGTGATCATCTGTAGATATAGAACTGAAGACAATGGTTTCCCCGAAACTACCAGGAACAAATGGCTGAACAAAGAAGAGTTTTAAAAAAAATCCTATAATGGCAAGTTAAATAAGATGGTTTTAGCAAAGATTTTACTAGGTTTTCAAAGACTTAACATCAATATTTCTCAATTTTTTTCCACAAAACATAAACAAAGTAACATTGTAGAACTATTTTTATGAAGTAGAGGAACCTGGACTTGACAAGAACTCTACAAGAAGACCAACAGTGTTAACCAACCTAGGCCCATGGGAGCTTAAAGAGCCTGAAACATCAAAGATCATGAATGGTGTGGTCTTAGGACCCCTACACATATTTAGTTATTACGCAGCTTGGTTTTCATGAGGACATATAACAAATGGAATGGAGGAAGTTTCCAAAAAGGACTCTGTTGCCTGTTTTCCCATCATTATCCCCTAAATGGCCTGCCTTGTCTGGGCTCAGTAGAAGAGGATCCTGTTAGTTCTGTGCCAGTGTACATTGGTATGGTCATGCTTGGGCTTTTCTGAGAAGGGACAAGGAAGAAAGGATGGAAAAGGCTACATCTAGGCTGTAAAGTGAATAAATAAATAATTTCTTAAAAGCCACCATTACCCTAATACCTAAACCATATAAAGGTACAACAAATAAAGAATATTACAGACCAATTTCCTTTATGAGCATACATGCAAAAGTTCTCAACATAATCCTTGCAAACCAAATCCAAGAACACAACAACAACAAAAAATCTTTCACCGTGGTCAACGGTCAACCAACCCTTAGATTCACAATGATGACCTGCTGGGAAGGTGCACACTAGTGCACAAAAGCGACACAAATCTTGTGGGAGAAACCAAACAATATCTCATTGGATTTAATGCCTGCTACATGAGATTGAACCCATGTCTGACACTGTTTTTCGGTGGACAAAACCATGAGAGTTGATAATCCAAGGGCCTATGGAAGAACTAAATGCTACTCTTTTGCTAAAGGTCTGTAGCAATAGAATGATTCCTATGGGCATCTTACTACCGTCCTTAAGTCAGTGTCTCACTCAGTTTTCATCAGAGACGTTTCCTCCTGTAATGGATGAGAACAAACAGAGAGATACACAGCTGGGTAATATGCAGAGTTAGAGACTTGGAGTACTCAGTAAAAATGGGACACCTGTATCAAATTCTCCCCTTCATGGCTCAGGAAACCATGGGTAAAAAGAGGCTGAAAGACTGCTAGCCAGAGGACACCAAGGACACAACACCTAAACATCACTCTCTAATGACTGATGCACATATGAATTCACAGAAACTGGCAGTATGAGAAGATAATGAACCCATCTCTACCCAATGGAGTCCTAGAGCTGAGAGAGGTAGTGAATTCATGCTCCACCCTAACTCTATTTACAACTGATCCTGCAACTGATAGCTGCTTGAAAATAAAAAAGAATAATTTTCTCCAAGGGTGCACTGTATAACAAACCACTATTAAGGGCACTCCTCATGCTCCCCAGTAGATGGCCAACACAAAACAAACTCAAGGGCATCTTGAAAAGTTTTCTAGCTCATAATGTTTTGTCTGAGCTTTTGTTTTGCTTTGTTTAATATTATTGTTTCTTTGTGTTTTATGTTTTTATGGGATTTCTCTGTTTGCAAATGTGTGTGTCTCTATGTCTTTGTGTTTTTCTTATGCATTTCCCTTTCTTCTGTGTATTTGTTTTGTACTATTCCATGATTGTTTAGTTTTATTATTTAGATATGTTTATTTTCTAAGGAGAGATAAAAGGTGTACGGATTCAGATAGGAGGGGATAGGGAAGACGGGAAATTTGGGGGGAAGAAAACCATAATTAGAATGCACTACGTTAAAAAATGTTTAAATAAAAGGAAAACAGAGAAAACTGAAATATTATAAGAGAGATACAAGTTTCTTTTCCATTTAGGTAAATTGAATTACTTAAAGAGAGATAATTAAAATACAAATTAATTTCTTAGCACTTAAAAACTTTTCAAACTTTTGAAAATTGACAAATGATTACTGGAGTAATTTGAATTTTGTCCCATCAAAGACTTTAAGAAAAGAAAGAAGTGAATAAGGCTTAGGCAAATTTCTTATGTAAAGACACTACACTATGGAAGCAGATAAGTGTTTATTCTTTGAATATTTATGTTAACATAAATAAACCTATGGTTTATTTTGAAATTTTAAAACGATTACTGTATATTGTATAATGATATCTAACTAAAAATCATAGCACAATCACCTTTCTGCCGATCATATACTTAGCATTAAGATATGTTTCTGTTTAAATATAGTATATAATTTCTAAAAGAAGGGATATAGCCAGTCACTTTAAACCTAATTTTTTTATATTATTGTCAAAAATGATTTAAGTATATGGTGATTTTAAGTCATTTTAATTTAAATCTTATTTTAAATACAGCTCTGTCAAATTTATGTACAGAATTGTCTAATACATATAACTACATGCTGTCTCAATAGGTGTCACTTTCCTCATCATTAATTAATACACCTCTGTTACTTATCTACTTGTACATTCTTCAGTTCATTTTTTATATTATAATACTCACACATGTTACCTGATTATGTAGAAAGTGCTGTTAAAAGTACTGTATAATCAAATTATTCCTTATCTTCATATGTACTTACCACCAATAAAAATGAAAGTTTACAATGGAATTACTATTTTTAAAAAATGGAATAAGTACTATCTTAACTCAATTCTCCCCTCTCCCTTAAGAAACAGAGAATAGGAGGACAACAAGAAGGCAGCTCCAGAAGAACACTGCATCTGAAGAGCAGGACAACATTTCCCATACAGCAACCAAGAGGCTGAACTCTGGGCCCTAAAATAACAGCGATCATGCTTCCCAGGTGAGAGGAAACCTCCACAGCCTGGGAATCAGTCAGGTCCACACTCAGGTCACCCAGCCAGAACCCTGAAGAGATCCCGGGTCGCTCAGGCACTATGTTGCCAGACCTGAGCCACATGCCTGTGTGTCCTGATCACCTTCCCAGGCTGATCTGTGGGCACAAAAATCACCAGAGACTGGGAGTCCCTGTCGAGAAAAAACTCCACAGGGAAGGAAAGAAACTGTACTGACTTGGGTCACCCAATATTTCATTGGAAAAAGTCTCGCAGACCAGTGGGTATGCCACTGAACTGGGCTCCAGCCACAGACACAGACAGCTGCTGAGCACCAAATCTCCAGGTGTGTGCCCCAGGGCAACAGAGACTGAGAGTCACTGTTGGGAGAAATCCTCATAGGGAACGAGGCAAAGGGGACAGACTTAGGCCACCCAGTATATCCTTGGAATAGGTCCTGCAGACTGGCCCAACCCAGGGATCTGCTGTACACCAGATAGCCTGCTATTACCAGGAG
This sequence comes from Psammomys obesus, assembly GCF_907164565.1. NCBI lineage: Eukaryota > Metazoa > Chordata > Mammalia > Rodentia > Muridae > Psammomys > Psammomys obesus. Next base: position 10,687 of record NW_026591801.1, read on the forward strand.
AGCGGTACCCACCAGCCACAGATTAACACTTGGGTACTGGGACATAGTGCTCCAACCTCAGACCTATAAACCCGGAATCCTGGAGATCAACCCCCAGATACTGCTCCAAGGGGCAACCAGTTATCCCTAACAAAACTGACCAAACCTCGAGACACACAGGTTACATCAGCAGATCACTAAATTTACAGCAAGAAACCCAGAAGCAGGGCAGCTGTCTTCAGGACTTCTCCGGACAAGAGGAGAACCCTCTTGACTAATAAGGACCACTGTTACCACTCAGGTCTCTATGCGTAAGGTGAACAGCAGAAACTCCTGAAAAACACCAGCCATTCAGTGACTATACCGAAAAAGCTGAGAAGGCTTCCATCAGAAAAAAACATCTTCCTGCCAAGGGGATTCTCTCCACCACAAGATCCCCAGGAACCACCAGAAACTAACCCCAAAAACCTAAGATAGCCCAATGGGTAGAGGCTAGCATAAAAGCTAAACCAACAAAAGACAGAGCAATATGGCATTTCCAGAACCCAGTTATCCAGGGAACACCCTAGAACTCATTGGCACAGGAGACAACTTCTTGAACAGAACACCAACAGCACAGGCTCTAAGAGCAACAATCAATATATGGGACCTCATGAAACTGAAAAGCTTCTGTAAAGCAAAGAACACCATCATCAAAACAAAACGATTGCCTACAGATTGGGAAAGAATTTCACCAACACTTTATCTGACAGAGGGCTAATATCCACTATATAGAAAGAACTAAAGAAGTTGAAAAGCAACAAACCAAGTAATCCAATTAAAAAATGGGGAACAGAGCTAAACAGAGAATTCTCTGTAGGGGAATATCGAATGCCAGAGAAACACTTAAAGAAATGCTCATCCTCCTTAGCCATTAGGGAAATGCAAATCAAAACGACCCTGAGGTTTCACCTTACACACATCAGAATGCCAAGATGAAAAACTCAAGTGACAACACATGCTGGAGAGGTTGTAGAGAAAGGGGAACCATCCTCCATTGCTGGTGGGAATGTAAACTGCTACAACCACTTTGGAAGTCAATGTGGCATTTACTCAGACAATTAGGAATAAAGGTTCCTCAAGACCCAGCTATACCACTGCTAGGTAATTTGCTCAAATACACAACAAGGACATTTGCTCAACCATGTTTGTAGCAGCTTTATTTGTAATAGCCAGAACCTGGAAACAACCCAGATGTCCATCAATGGAGGAATGGATACAGAAATTGTGGTATTTTTACACAATGGAATACTACTCAGCAATCAAAAAAGAGGAAATCGGAGGCAGGGCAAGATGGCGATGCCGGGAGGACTCTCATTCTGAGCAGCAGCAGCAGGATCAGCACAGTGACCAGCAATCAGAATTCACGGCCATAAAACACAGTCATTGTGTTTCCCAGGTGAGAGGATACCCCACGTTGGGGGATTTAATCAGCTTTAACTCACCTGGCTAAACCAAGGAAGAGATCCCGGTTCCGCCAGACAATTGGCTGCCTGCCGCCAGACACTTGGCTGCTGGCCACCAGCCCACGCCCCAGCCCAAAGCCACAAGCCAGTGTCTCTGGTCATGGTCCCAGACTGAACCATGCGCACCACACTATCAGAGTCTGGAATTTTCAGTCGAGAGTTAATCCCACGGTACAGGGAACAATTGAGACTGACCTTAGGTCAGCCAGACATCCCCTGGAAAAGACTCGGGTTACATGGGCACCCCAGGAGCCAGCCCGGAGCCAGAGCCAGGGACCCAGGCTCCAGCACGGAGCCCTGCCTGCCTGCGCGCCTGATTCGCAGCCTGAGACAGAACTGTGGGCACCAGGGTACCAGCGAATGAGTTTCACTGTCCGGTGCAAACACACAGGGAGGGAAACGGCTGGTCTGATCTCAGAGCACTCAGCTGACACCCTCACCCCGAAAAGGTCTCGGAAAAATTACCTAGTTTAGGCAGACACCCAGACTCCCGAAGGCCGGAAAGGCAGACACAGGCAGTTTCTGCGCGTCAGAAATCTGGCAGAGACTGAGCAGTGCACACCAGGGCAAAAAAAGAGACTGGGAGTCCCTGTCTCCAGAGAATCCACAGGGAAGGAAGGAAACTGTACTGACTTAAATCACCCAATCCTTCCCTGGAAAAAGTCTAGCAAGGACCAGCAGGGCCAAGCCGCCATCACTAAGCTGTGCTCCAGACACAGACACAAACAGTTGCTACGTGCCAGATATCTAACTGGGTCACAGCAGCTGATCATTAAATTTACAGCAAGATACCGAGAAACAGGGGAACTGTCCTCAGGACTTCCCAGAGTGAGAGGAGAACCCTCACGACTAAAAGAGACCACAGTTACCACTCAGGTCTCTATCCCTGAAGTGAGCAACAGCAACTCTTGAAAAAACGCCAGCCATCCAGGGACTATACCCAAAAAGCTGAGAAGACATCCTTCAGGAAAAACCAGCATTCTGCAAAGGGGATTCTTTCCACCACAGGATCCCCAGGAACCACCAGAAAATAACTCCAAACACCTAAGATAGCATAATGGGTAGAGGCCAGCGTAAAAGCTCAAGCAACAAAAGACAGAGCAATATGGCATCTCCAGAACCCAGTTACCGAGGGCCATATAGCCCTGGAGACCCCAGCATAACTGAAATCCAAGAAGATGACCTAACAACTATGCTCATAAATATGATAACAGAGGAAACAAATAAGATACGTAAAGACATAGAGGAAGATAAACTTAAACAGAATATTGCCATATGTAAAGAAATAGAGGAAGCTGCAGCCAAACAGTTTATGGCCTTTAGAAAGGAAATGCTTAAAGCACTGAATGAAATAGAAGAAACTGAGTTGAAGGAACTAAAAGAAAAACAGGAAAGTACAACCAGACAGGTGAAGGAAGTAAACAAAACAACACAAGACCTGAAGATAGAATTGGAAAAATTAAAGAAAACACAAATGGAGGAAATAATGGAGAGGAAGAATCTAGGAAAGAAAACAGGAACTACAGAGGTAAGCATAACCAACAGACTACAAGAGATGGAAGAAAGAATCACAGGTGTAGAAGATACAATGGAAGAAATCGATGTATCTCTCAATGAAAATGTTAAATCTAAAAAATTCCTGATGCAGACCGTCCAAGAAATCCAAGACAATATGAAAAGACAAAAACCTAAGAATAATAGGTTTAGAGGAAAAAGAAGACTCCCTTCTCCAAGGCCCAGAAAATATTTTCAACAAAATCATTGAAGAAAATTTCCCCAAGTTAAAGAAGAGGCCAATAAGAATACATGAGGCCTACAAAACACCCAACAAATTTGAACAGAAAAGAAAATCCTTCTGCCACATAATAATCAAAACAGTAAGTATACAGAACAAAGAAAAAATACTAAAAGCTGCAAGAGAAAAAGGCCAAGTAACATATAATGGCAAACCCATTAGAATCACACCTGACTTTTCAACAGAGACTATGAAAGCCAGAAGGGCCTGGACAGATATCATGCAGACCCTAAAAGAACACAGATGTCAGCCCAGGCTACTATACCCCGCAAAACTCTCAGTCCTCATAGACAGAGAAAACAAGATATTCAATGACAAAAACAAATTTCAAAATACCTACAAACAAATCCAGCATTACAGAAGACACTGGAAGGGAAAATACAACCCCCCCCCAAAAAAATTAGCTTCTGTCAAGAAAACATAGGAAATAACCTTACTACAGTAAAACAAAAAAACAAGAAAGCACACAACCTGATGACCACAGCCAACATCAAAATCAAGGGATCTAACAGCCACTGGACATTAATCTCTCTCAACATCAATGGACTCAACTCTCCAATAAAAAGACACAGATTAACAGAATGGATATGTAAACAAAACCCAGCAATCTGTTGCATACAAGAAACACACCTAAGACACAAAGATAGATATTACCTGAGGGTAAAGTGTTGGAAGACGACTTTCCAAGCAAATGGACCCAAGAAGCAAGCAGGAGTAGCCATTCTAATATCTGATAAAATAGACTTTCAACCAAAATTAATAAAAAGAGATGGGGAAAGACACTTCATACTCATCAAAGGAAAATTCCACCAGGAAGACATCACAATCCTGAACATCTATACCCCAAATACAAGAGCACCCACATTTGTTAAAGAAACATTGATAAAATTTAAACCACATATAGATCCCCACACATTAATAGTGGGAGACTTCAACACCCCACTCTCAACAAAGGATAGGTCAAAAAAACAGAAATTAAACAAAGAAACAATATCTCTGGCAAAGGTCATGAATCAAATGGACCTAACAGACATTTACAGAACTTTACACCCAAACACAAAAGAATTTACCTTCTTTTCAGCACCTCCTGGAACCTTCTCCAAAATAGACCATATCCTTGGTCACAAAGCAAGCCTCAACAGATACAAGAAGATTGAAATAATCCCTTGTATCTTCTCTGATCACCATAAAATAAAGCTGGACCTCAACAACAACAGAAATAGCAAAAAGCCTACACACACATGGAAACTGAACAGCTTGCTACTAAATGACAGCTGGGTCAGGAAAGAAATAAAGAAAGAAATTAAAGTCCTCCTAGAACTCAATGTAAATGAAGACACAACATACCCAAACTTGTGGGACACAAAGAAAGCAGTGCTAAGAGGAAAGTTCATAGCACTAAGTGCCTTCAAGAAGAAATTCAAGACAGCTCATTCAAGCAACTTAATGGCCCACTTAAAAACCCTAGACAAAGAAGAAGCAGACACACCAAAAAGGAGTAGACGGCTGGAAATAATCAAACTCAGGGCTGAAATCAATCAATTGGAAACAAATAAAACAATTCAAAGAATCAATGAAACCAAGAGCTGGTTCTTTGAGAAAATCAACAAGATCGACAAGCTAACTAAAAAGCATAGAGACACCACCCAAATCAACAAAATCAGAAATGAAAAGGGGGACATAACTACAGACACTGAGGAAATCCAAACAATCATTAGGACTTACTTCAAAAGTTTATATGCCAAAAAATTTGAAAATCTAAATGAAATGGACAATTTTCTTGATAGATTTGACTTACCAAAGCTGAATCAGGACCAGGTAAATCAACTAAATAGTCCTATATGCCCCAAAGAATTACAAGCAGTCATCAAAAGTCTCCCATCCAAAAAAAACCCAAGACCAGATGGCTTCCACGCAGAATTCTACCAGAACTTCAAAGAAGAGCTACCACCAATTCTCTTCAAATTATTCCACAAAATAGAAACAGAAGGAACATTACCAAACTCATTCTATGAAGCCACAGTCACCTTGGTACCTAAACCTCACAAAGACTCAACAAAGAAAGAGAATCTCAGGCCAATCTCCCTTATGAACATTGATGCAAAAATACTTAACAAAATACTTGCAAACCGAATCCAAGAACAAATCAAAGATATTATCCACTATGACCAATTAGGCTTCATCCCAGGTATGCAGGGGTGGTTCAATATACGGAAATATATCAATGTGATCCACCATATTAACAAAATGAATGAAAAAAACCACATGATAATCTCCCTAGATGCTGAAAAAGCATTTGACAAAATCCAACATCCATTCCTGTTTAAAGTATTGAAGAGATCAGGGATACAAGGCACATATCTAAACATAGTAAAGGCGATATACAGCAAGCCTATAGCCAACATCAAACTAAACGGAGAGAAGCTTAAAGCAATCCCACTAAAAACAGGGACAAGACATGGCTGCCCACTCTCTCCATATCTTTTCCACATAGTGCTGGAAGTCCTTGCTAGAGCAATAAGAATGTTGAAGGAGATCAAGGGGATACAGATGGGAAAGGAAGAAGTCAAATAATTGCTGTTTGCAGATGATATGATGGTATATCTATTATCTCTACCAGGGAACTCCTACAGCTGATGAACACCTTCAGCAAAGTGGCCGGATACAAAATTAACTCAAAAAAATCAGTAGCACTCCTCTATACGAAAGACAAAAGGGCTGAGAAACAAATTAAAGAAAAAACACCCTTCTCAATAGCCACAAAGGACATAAAGTACCTTGGTGTACCCCTAACCAAACAAATCAAAGAATTGTATGAAAAAAATTTCAAATCTCTGAAGAAAGAATTAGAAGAAGATAAGAGAAGATGGAATCATCTCCCATACTTATGTCATGGCAGGATTAACATAGTAAAAATTGCCATCTTACCAAAACCAATCTACAGATTTAATGCCATTCCCATCAAATTGCCAACACAATTCTTTACAGACCTGGAAAGAAAAATTGTCAACTTTGTATGGAATAACAAGCAACCCAGAATTGCTAAAACCATCCTCTACAATAAAAGATCTTCTGGAGGTATCTCCATCCCTGATCTCAAGCTGTACTATGGAGCAACAGTTATAAAAACTGCCTTGTACTGGCATAGAAACAGAATGGTGGAACCGAACAGAAGACCCAGAAATAAAGCCACACACTTATAAGCACCTGATTTTAGACAAAGGTGCCAAAACCATACAATGGAAAAAAGATAGCATCTTCAACAAATGATGCTGGTCTAACTGGATGTCTACATGTAGAAAAATGAAAATAGATCAATACTTATCACCTTGCACAAAACTAAAGTCCAAGTGGATTAAAGACCTCAACATAAAACCAGACACATTAAATCGGCTAGAAAAAAGTGGGGAATACCCTAGAACTCATTGGTACAGGAGAGAACTTCCTGAACAGATTACCAACAGCACAGGCTCTGAGAGCAACAATCAATAAATGGGACCTCCTAAAAGTGAAAAGCTCTGTAAAGCAAAGGATACTGTCATCAAAACAAAGCAAATGCCTACAGATTGGGAAAGAATCTTCACCAACCCTTTATCTGTCAGAAGACTCATATCCACTATATATAAAAAACTAAAGAAGCTGAAAAGCAGCAAACCAAATAATCCACTTAAAAAATGGGGAACGGAGCTAAACAGAGAATTCTCTGTAGAGGAATATAGAATGGCAGAGAAACACTTAAAGAAATGCTCAACGTCATTATCCATCAGGGAAATGCAAATCAAAACGACCCTGATATTTCACCTTACATCCATCAGAATGGCCAATATGAAAAACTCAAGTGACAACACATGCTGGAGAGGCTGTGTAGAAAAGGGAACCCTCCTTCACTTCTGGTGGGAGTGTAAACGTGTACAACCACTCTGGAAATCAATCTGGCGCTTTCTCAGACAACTAGGAATAGCGCTTCCTCAAGATCCAGCCATACCACTCCTAGACATATACCCAAAAGAGGCGCAAGTACACAAAAAGGACATTTGCTCAACCATGTTTGTAGCAGCTTTATTTGTAATAGCCAGAAGCTGGAAACAGCCCAGATGCCCCTCAACTAAAGAACGAATGCAGAAACTGTGGTACATCTATACAATGGAGTATTACTCAGCAATGAAAAATAAGGAAATCATGACATTTGCAGGTAAATGGTGGGACCTGGAAAGGATCATCCTGAATGAGTTGTCCCAGAGCAAAAAGACAGACACGGTATATACTCACTCATATAAACTTACAACATTGGAGAAACCTACTAAAACTTGTACATCTAAACAAACTAAGCAAAAGAGAGGACCCTAACTAAAACACTCAATCCCCATCCTGAAAGGCAAAGAGAATGGACATCAGAAGAAGTAGAAAACAGGAAACAACCTAGGAACCTGCTTCAGAGGGCCTCTGAAAGCCAGAAGAAGAAAACCGGAAACAACCTTGGAACCTGCCACAGAGGGCATCTGAAAGCCTCTGCCCTGCAGACTATCAAAACAGATGCTGAGCCTGATGGTCAACTCTCGGGCAGAGTGAATGGAATTTTCTGTAAGAAGTGGGAAATAGTAAGAGCTGGAGAGGACAGGAACTCCACAAGGAGAGCAACAGAACAAGAAAATTTGAACACAGGGAACTTCCCAAAGACTAATGCTCCAACCAAGGACTATTCATGGAGATAACCTAGAACCCCTGAACAGATGTAGCCCACAGCAGTTTAGTGTCCAAGTGGCTTACATAGTGATGGGAAGAGGGACTGCCTCTGACATAAACTGTTTGGCCTGCTCTTTGATCATCTCCCCCTGATGTGGGAGCAGCCTTACCAGGCCACAGAAGAAGACAATGTAGCCATTCCTGATGTGATCTGATAGACTAAGATCAGAAGGAAGGAGGGGAGGGCCTCCCCTATCAGTGGATGTGGGGAGGAGCATGCATGAAGAAAGTGGTTGTAGGGAGGGATTGGTAGGGGAGAAGGGAGGGGCTTATGGGGGGATACAAAATGAATAAAGTGTAATTAATAATAAAACAAGTTGAATACACAAAAAAAGAGGAAATCATGAAATTTGCAGGCAAATGGTGGGATCTAGAAAAGATCATTCTGAGTGAAGTATCCCAGAAGGAGAAGGACACACATGGTATATACTTGCTTATATAGACCTACAAGATATGATAAACATAATGAAATCTATACACCTAAAGTAGATAATCAAGAAAGCAGACACTGGGTAAGATGATCAGTCCTCATTTAGAAAGACAAATGGGATGTGCATTGAACATATGACAGGAGTCTACCACAGAAGGCATCTGAAAGACTCTACCTAGCAGTGTTTCAAAGCAGATACTAAGACTCATAACCAAACCTTTGGCAGAGTACAGAGAATCATAGGAAAGAAGGGGAATTAGTATGATGTGGAAAGGATAGTAGCTCCACAAGGACCAAATATATCTGGGCACAGGGTCTTTTCTGAGACTGACACTCAACCAAAGACCATGAATGGATATAACCTAGAACCACTGCTCGGATGTGACCCGTGGTAGCTTAGTAACCAATTGGTTTCCCATAGTATTGGGGAAAAAAGTATTTCTAACAGGAACTCAATGGCAGGCTCTTTGACCTCCCCACCCCCCAAGGGAGGAGCAGTACTGTTAGGCCACAGAGGTGGACATTACAGCCAGTCCTGAAGATACCTGATAAAACAGGTTCATATGAAAGGAGAGGAGGTCCTCCCCTATCATTGGACTTGAAATGGTGCAGGGAGGAGATGAAGGAGGGAAGATGGGATTGTAGAGGGAATGAATGAGCAGGATACAGCTGGGATACAGATTTAACAAAATGTAATTAATAAGAAAAAATAAATTAATTAATTAATTAAATTAAAAAAACTTAAAATTTTCATTAAGTATATATCTGTAAGTTTTTGACTAATATTAAAAGTATAAAAACAAAAATAAATAAATAAAGAATATGAAAAAAATAAAAAAAGAAAAGAAACACACCTAAATCACATAGATAGACATTACCTAAGGGTAAAGGGTTGGAAGACAGCTTTCCAAACAAATGGAAGCAAGAAGCAAGCAAGAATAGCCATTCTAATATCTGATAAAATAGACTTTCAACCAAATTTAATCAAAAGAGATGGGGAAGGACACTTCATACTCATCAAGGGAAAATTCCACCAGGAAGAGATTATAATCCTGAACATCTATGCCACAAGTACAAGGGCACCCACATTTGTAAAAGAACCATTGATAAAACTTAAACCACACATAGATCCCTACACATTAATAGCGGGAGACTTCAACACCCCACTCTAAACAAAGAATAGGTCAACAAAACAGAAATTAAACAAAGAAACAATGTCTTTGTCAGAGGTCATGAATCAAATGGACCTAACAGACTTTTACAGAACCTTACATCCAAACACAAAAGAACTTACCTTCTTCTCAGCACTTCATGGAACCTTCTCCAAAATAGACCACATAGTTGTTCACAAAGCTAGACTCAACAAATACAAGAAGATTGAAATAATCCCTTGTATCCTATCTGATCACCATGGAATAAAGCTGGACCTCAACAACAACAGAAATAACAAAAAGCCTACACATACATGGAAACTGAACAACTTGTTACTAAATGACAGCTGGGTCAGGGAGGAAATAAAGAAATTAAAGTCTTCTTAGAACTCAATGAAAATGAAGACACAACATACTCAAACTTGTGGGACACAATGAAGTCAGTGCTAAGAGGAAAGTTCATAGCACTAAGTGCCTTCAAGAAGAAATTCGAGACAGTGCATTCAAGCAACTTATTGGCTCACTTAAAAACCAAAGAGGAGTAGACCACTGGAAATAATCAAACTCAAGGCTGAAAACAATCAATTAGAAATGAAATAATTCAAAGAATCAATGACAGACTTTTTGTCAGGCACCATCAAGATCTCTGCTATTTTCACTCTTGGGCATTCCCCAGTCCTAGACCCCTGGTTTTCATCTCCATCAGCAGTCTGGAAGGAAGTTTAGAGGAACACAGGTGGACAGGGAAGGTGAAGATATCCTACCTGAGAAAAGGTGGAAGGGCACCAGGACTTGTATCTAAACAGAAACAACAGGAAGTGGGGAAGATTCCAGACTTTAGGATGTGCATCCTGAATGTAAACTTCCTTGTTATCTCATCCTCGATCTTCTCTGTCTTTCCTGATTGTTCAAGTCTATGTCTTGAGAGAGAGCTCAGCACTCCCCTAAATGGCCCCCAGTAGCCCTGCACAAACCTTCTCCCTTCAACTGACCCCTTCCTTTTCCCATCTGAGTAGGTCCTCTTTACATTTCTTTTTCCTATGGAAGAAACCTGGAGGTACTGTTAAATAACTACCTCTTACCCAAGACCCCCATAACACTCCATCTCTCTCATGTCATTTGTATATTTAATATTTATTTATTAATGTGCTTATTTAATTTAATTCCAAGCTGTCAAGGGGGAAAAAAAAAGAATCAATGAAACCAAGTTCTGGTTCTTTGAGAAAATCGACAAGATAGACAAAGCCTTATCCAAGCTAATGGGAACAGAGACTGTCTCTGACATGAACTCAGTGTATGGCTCTTTGTTCACCTCCCTCTGGGGGGGGGGTAGAGCTTTACCAGGCCACAGAGGAAGACTATGCAGCCAGTCCTGATGAAACCTGGCAAGAGTCAGATGGAATACCTCCCCAGTCAGTGGACTGGGGGAATGTCAAGGGTGGAGAAAAGGGAGGGAAGAGGGGATTTGGAGGGGATTAGAAGGGGCTACAGCTGGTATACAAAGTGAATAAATTGTAATTAATAAAAAATAAAATAAAATAAATCACAAAAAAGATATGAGATAGGTCGCTGTATTCTTATCAATTTTGCTAGAAGGTCACACAGAAAAACTAATTCTCTTCAGAGATCCGAAACATCCTTTCAGCATTCACAAATATGAAAACAGGAATACAGCTTTTAACACAGATACCACTGCTACATTAAAAATAATTACTAAACAAATTCAATGGCATAGATGCTTTATACTAAATTTAAGCATCTGACAAAACTTCTCAAACAGGGATATATGCATTTGGGACACTCTCATGAATTCGCATATAAAGAGTAGCCTTACATCTCTGAGAATCTTTAATAAACAGACTTTTCTTTAAGTGTTTCTCTGCCATTCGATATTCCTCTGTCTAGAATTCTCTGTTTAGTCCTGTTCCCCATTTTTTTAATTGGATTACCTGGTTTGCTGCTATTCAGCTTCTTTAGTTCTTTATATATACTGGATATTAGCCCTCTGTCAGATAAAGGGTTGGTGAAGATTCTTTCCCAATCTGTAGGAAGTCATGTTGTTTTGATGATGGTGTCCTTTGCTTTACAGAAGCTTTTCAGTTTCATGAGGTCCCATTTATCGATTGTTGGTCTTAGAGCCTGTGCTGTTGGTGTTCTGTTCAGGAAGTTGTCTCCTGTACCAATTAGTTCTAGGGTTTTCCCCACTTTTTCTTCTAACCAATTTAATGTGTCGGGTTTTATGTTGAGTTCTTTGATCCACTTGGAGTTTAGTAATGTGCAGGGTGATAAGTATGGATCTATTTGCATTTTTCTCCATGTAGACATCCAGTTAGACCAACACCATTTGTTGAAGATGCTATCTTTTTTCCATTGTTTGGTTTTGGCATGTTTGTCAAAGATCAGGTGTCCATAAGTTTGTGGGTTCAACGTCATTAGCCATTAGGGAAATGCAAATCAAAACTACCCTGAGATTTCACCTTACACCCATCAGAATGGCCAAGATAAAAAAACTCAAGTGACAACACATGCTGGAGAGGTTGTGGAGAAAGAAGAACCCTCCTCCACTGCTGGTGGGAAGGTAAACTTGTACAACCACTCTGGAAATCAATCTGGCACTTTCTCAGACAACTAGGAATAGCACTTCCTCAAGATCCAGCCATACCATTCCTAGGCATATACCCAAAAGAGGCGTAAGTACACATTAAGGACTTCTGCTCAACCATGTTTGTAGCAGGTTTATTTGTAATAGCCAGAAGCTGGAAACAGCCCAGATGACCTTCAACGGAAGAATGGATGCAGATATTGTGGTACATCTACACAATGGAGTATTACTCAGCAATGAAAAATAAGGAAACCATGAAATTTGCAGGTAAATGGTGGGACCTGGAAAGGATCATCCTGAGTGAGCTGTCCCAGAAGCAGAAAGACATACACGGTATATACTCATTCATATAGACATATAATAGAGGACAAACCTACTAAAACTTGTACATCTAAAGAAACTAATCAAGAGAGAGGACCCTGACTAAAATGCTCAATCCCCATCCTGAAAGGCAAAGAGAATGGACATCAGAAGAAGAAGAAAACAGGAAACAACCTAGGAACCTGCCACAGAGGGCCTCTGAAAGGCTCTACCCTGCAGACTATCAAAGCAGATGCTGAGACTTATGGCCAACTGTTGGGCAATGTGCATGGAATCTTATGTAAGTAGTGGGAAATAGTAAGATCTGGAGAAGACAGGGACCCCGCAAAGAGAGCAACAGAACCAGAAATTTTGAAAACAGGGGTCTTCCCAGAGACTCATGCTCCAAAGAAGTACCAGGCATGGAGATAACCTAGAACCCCTGCACAGATGTAGCCCATGGCAGTTTAGTGTCCAAGTGGGTTCCATAGTAATGGGAAGGGGGACAGCCTCTGACATAATTTGATTGGCCTGCTCTTTGATTACCTCCCCCTGACGGGGGAGCAGCCTTACCAGGCCACAGAAGATGACAATGCATCCATTCCTGATGTGATTTAATAAACTATGATCAGAAGGAGAAGAGGTCCTCCCCTATCAGTGGACTTGGGGAGGGGCATGGGTGAAGAAGGGGGAAGGAGGATGGGGCTAGGAGGGAGGAGGGAGTGCCTTATGTGGGTATACAAAGTGAATAAACTGTAATTCATAAAAATAAATAAATTTAATTATAAAACAAACAAACAGAAAAAACAAAACAAACAAACCAAAAAAAAAAAACAGAGATTAAGCCAGGCACAGTGTTCCACACCTGTAATCCCGGCACACTGGGAGGCAGAGGCAAATATGTCTTTGTGAGTTTGAGGCCAGCCTGATCTACAAAGTGAGTCCATGACAGCAAATGCTACCCAGAGAAATACTGTCTCAAAAAAACAAAACAAAACAAAACAAAAAAACCCCAAAAACCAAACAATAAAATAAATTAATAAAGACAGAGAGAAATAAAAAGAAAGAAGAATGAAAGAGAGAAAGAAAGAAAGAAAAGAGAAAGAAACAGAAGCTATTCAACTATTCAGTGAACTTTTATGCAAAGCATACAAGGTGAGATCACAAAATACTTGAGAAAATATTCAAGTGTTATGACAAGAGTAAATTATACACCAAGAATGCACTCTGTGGATAGTCTTTCTTTGTAAAATTGAATAGAGGTAAAGGCATAATCTCCCATTAAAAAAATAAATAGAGACCTAGAAAATCCATTCATATTTCTTTAATCCACAATGTTTTATCCATACTTATGAAGTTCTCATAATTATTTTCTGCATTTACAAATGTGAATAATTCTCCCTTCATTATTGATCTATGCTTAAATAAAAACCACATTCAACACTGAACTAAAAGCCAGAAGCTTAATCAAAGAGCCTCTCTATTTCTAATATGAAACACAATATGCATAATAAAAAACCCTGCTTCACTTCATATACCAAAAAGGTCAATGCAGCAGGTATTATCTTAGAATTAATGGCAAAACATCCTGATATTAGTTCTGACATCAACTGCCACCCCTTAGGCCATAAATTTGCACTCATTCAACTGTTATTTATATTTAATAAAATTAATTACTTCAGAAAATTGCCCGTGCAAGAAAAGAAAAAATTCAATTAAAAGAACTTGAGGTTTTTTTTTTAATTAAAGATATTCAATTTTTAAAAGATAATATATTTAGTGCATATGGAAGAGCTTACTGTTTTCTGCAATTATCAGCTTTTTGTTGATTTTGATATATTTAAAATCAAACTGTTTCTCCTTACATTCTTTAATCCTGGGTTATTTTGAGGAAAGTACCAAATTCAACTCTTTCATTCTTAGTTTTAACCACACCAACAATAATGGCTTAGTTATACTTAATAAAAAATAATAAAAAAAAAATTTAGAAGATCCTCAGGAGAATCCAAGATGGAAGCAACCAGCGTGCACCGTATCTGAGGGGCAAAGAATATGAAACTCCTAAATTGGTGAGTGAAGGAGCTGCTGAACTAAGAACAGAGATATCTAGATTTCCAGGGAGAAAGTGGACTAACCATGAACTGAGTCCATTTAAATTCAGGTCACCCACGGACTCCTCTGTGGACTTTTCCTGGAGGCTCAATCCCCAGAAACTTCCTTATTTCAACCTCTCTACTCCCTCTTTGGTGGAGGCAGTGGAGGCGGTCTGCAGATTCCACCACAGAACACAGCACTCTGGGCCCCAGCGCCTGTGGCTCCTAGCAAAAGCGACCCTGGCTCTAGATCTGTGACAAAGAATACTCAATCCTCCCCACCCTCACCCCCACCCCCACTCCCAGGCACTCCCCTGGGACCAGCCACCATGATCCCTCCCTGGTAGAGGTGAAGGATATGAAGGCAGCCTGCAGAGTCCACCACAGATCACAGAGCCAGGACTCCAGCGTGGAGAGCTCCTAGCTCAGCACACAGTGCTGGTGGACACCAAGACCTGCTTTGCTATCACCACTATAGAGTTAGTGTGCCATCAAGTGAGTGCTTGCAGAGCCCCAGATCCAGGGCCCCTCAGTGCAAGCAACCAGACAACAAATTCCTACCATCCATACCCCTATTGTGGGCAACATAGGGATTCTTGGGACAACATCCTCAACACTGAAGCCCTAACTCTGTGGGTCTACCAGTGAATTCCAGGCAAACAATTCCTAGAGCCCAGACAGATCTGCATACCAGTGGCCTGTAGGACACTGAGGTAGTCAGGGAATCTTTACCTATACACTGTGCCCACTAACAGTGCCTGCTAAAACCTCCAGTATCATGTTCCTCACTTAGGTACAGCTGAAACACCAAAGCACACAATCAAACCAGTGGACCTCTCTCATATTCCTGAAAAACATTCCAGAAACCAGAAAACCATGGACATAGTTTGAAGTACAGAGTCCAGGATCAAACAGTGTGGTTTATAGATAAGCAGATTGCCAGAGGCTAGAGTAAGAACACATCCAGAAAAATCAGGACATCATGGCTTCACCAGCAACCCCGCAAATCAAAGGACACTTCAATTCATCAGAAACATAAGAAAATGACTTTAATACTATGCTCATCCAGTTATTAGAAGCACAAAAAGAGGAAATTAAAAGATTTCTCAGAGAAATAGCCACAGAAATAGAGACACATAAAGAGGAAACAAACTCTCCCAGAGAAATTTGCCTCTACTTGTATGTATAAAGAGGAAATGAACAAAGCTCTCTAAGAAATACAGTCAAATATAAACAAGTAGAGGCACAATTAGCAGCATATACAGAGGAAATGAACAAAATATAGAAGCCATCATTGAAAAACAGGACTCCATATTCAAACAGATGAAAGAAATAGTGCAACACAAGAAAACAGAATTAGAATCAATAAAGAATACAGACACAGAGAAAACCCTGGAGCTGGAGAATTTAGAGAAAAGATCAGGAACTAGAAAGGTAAGCATCACCAAAAGAAAAGAGATGGAAGAGAGAATAGCAAGTGCTAAAGATATATGTCTCTCAAAGATACATTTTTCAAAGAAAAAATAAAATCAGAAAAGTTCCAAACACAAAACATCCAAGAAATCAAGGACACCATGAAAAGACAAAATCTAAGAAAAATAAGAGTAGATAAAAAAGAAAATACCAAGCTCCAAGGTCCAGAAAATATTTTCAAGAAAATCATTAAAGAAAATTTTCCCAACTTAATGTAAGAGAAGTCCATAACCATACAAGAGGCCTATAGAACACCAAATAGAGTAGATCAGAAAAGAAATTACTCATGTCACATCATAGTCTAAACACGAAATCTACAGAACAAAGAAAAAAATATTAAAAACAGCAAGGGAAAACAAGCCAAGTAACATATAAAGGTAGACCTATCAGAATAACACCGGATTTCTCTACAGAAACTATGTAAGCCAGAAGGGCCTGGGCAGATGTCATGCAGACTTTAAGGGACCACAGATGCCAACCCAAACTACTATACCCAGAAAAGCTTTCAATCAACATAGATGGAGAAAGTAAAATATTCCATGACAAAACAAAATTTAAACACTATCTACATAGCAACCCAGCCCTACAGAAGATACTAGAAAGAAAAAGTTACATCCAAGAAAACATAGGATATAGATAACTACACAATAAAAATTTAAAAGAATACAAGCAACAAAACACAGTAACACTACCAACCCCACATCAAAAAAAATTAACATTCCTTAGTCACTAGTATCTTTCAACATCAATTGACTCAACTCTCCAATAAAAAGGCAAAAACTAAAAGAATGGTTGTAGAAACAAGATCCAACATTCTGCTGCATTCAAGAAACACACCTCAACAACAAATATAAACACTAACTCAGAGTAAAGGGCTGTAAACAGGTTTTCCAAACAAATGGACCCAGAAACAAGCTGGGGTAGCTATCCTAATATCTAATAAAATAGACTTTCAACCAAAATTAATCAAAGAAGATGAGGAACGGCACTACATTCTCATCAAAGAAAAATCCACCAAGAGGACATCACAATTTTGAACATCTATGACCCAAATACAAGAGTGCCTACATTTGTAAAAGAAACATTATTAAAGTTGAAATCACACATTGATCCCAACAACTTAATAGTGAGAAACTTCAACACCCCACTCTCACCAAGGGACAGATCATATAGACAGAAGACAAGTAGGGAAATGAAGTGGGGAAGATCCTAGAACTCATTGGCACAGGAGACAACTTTCTGAATAGAATACCAACAGCACAGGCTCTAAGATAAACAATCAATAAATGGGACCTCAGGAAAATGAAAAGCTTCTGTGAATAAAAAGACAATGTAGAACAAAACGATGGCCTACAGACTGAGAAAGGATCTTCACCAACCCTATGTCTGACAGAGGGCTGATATCAAGAATTTATAAAGAACTAAAGAAGTTAAAAAGCAACAAATCAAGTAATCCAATTAAAAAATGAGGTACGGAGCTAAACAGAATTCTCCGTAGAGGAATATAGAATGGCAGAGAAACACTTAAAGAGATGCTTAACATCGTTAGCCACCAGAGAGATGCAAATCAAAACGATCCTGAGATCTCACCTTACACACATCAAAATGGCTAAGATCAAAAACTCAAGTGACCTCTGTCAGCTAGATGGTTGGTGATGATTCTTTCCCAATCTGTAGGCAGTCGCTTTGTTTTGATGACGGTGTCCTTTGCTTTACAGAAGCTTTTCAATTTCATGAGGTCCGATTTATTGATTGTTGCTCTTAGAGCCTGTGCTGTTGGTGTTCTGTTCAGGAAGTTTTCTCCTGTACCAATGAGTTCTAGGGTATTCCCCACTTTTTTTTCTAGCCGATTTAATGTGTCTGGTTTTATGTTGAGGTCTTTGATCCACTTGGACTTCAGTTTTGTGCAGGGTGATAAGTATGGATCTATTTTCATTTTTCTACATGTAGACCTCCAGTTGGACCAGCACCATTTGTTAAAGATGCTATCTTTTTTCCATTGTATGGTTTTGGCATCTTTGTCAAAAATCAGGTGTCCGTAAGTGTGTGGGTTTATTTCTGGGTCTTCTGTTCGATTCCATTGATCCACCATTCTGTTTCTATGCCAGTACCATGCAGTTTTTATAACTGTTGCTCTATAGTACAGCTTGAGATCAGGGATGGAGATACCTCCAGAAGATCTTTTATTGTAGAGGATTGTTTTAGCAATTCTCGGTTTCTTGTTATTCCATACGAAGTTGAGAATTTTTTCTTTCCAGGTCTGTAAAGAATTGTGTTGGCAATTTGATGGGAATTGCATTAAATCTGTAGATTGCTTTTGGTAAGATGGCCATTTTTACTATGTTAATCCTGCCAAGCCATGAGCATGGGAGATCTTTCCATCTTCTCATATCTTCCTCTAATTCTTTCTTCAGAGACTTGAAATTTTTTTCATACAAGTCTTTGACTTGCTTGGTTAGGGTTACGCCAAGGTACTTTATGTCATTTGTGGCTATTGTGAATGGTGTTGTTTCTTTAATTTCTTTCTCAGCCCTTTTGTCTTTTGTATACAGGAGTGCTACTGATTTTTTTGAGTTAATTTTTTATCTGGCCACTTTGCTGAAGGTGTTTATCAGCTGTAAGAGTTCCCTGGTAGAGTTTTTGGGGTCACTCATATATACTATCATATCATCTGCAAATAGTAATAATTTGACTTCTTCCTTTCCCATCTGTATCCCCTTGATCTCCTTTGACTGTCTTATTGCTCTAGCAAGGACTTCCAGCACTATGTTGAAGGGGTCTTTTCTGAGATTGATTCTCCAACCAAGGACCATGCATGGATAAAACCTAGAACCACCGCTCAGATGTAGCCCATTTTAGCTCAGTATCCAAGTGGTTACCCTAGTAAGGGGAACAGGGACTGTTTCAGACATGAACTCAATGCCTGGCTCTTTGACGCCCCCCCCCCCATCCCGAGGGAGGAGCATTGCTAGACCACAGAGAAGGACATATGCCGCCAGTCCTGAAGAGAACTGATAAGCTAGGTCCAGACAGAAGGGGAGGAGGGCCTCCCCTATCAGTGGACTTAGAGAGGGGCAGGGAGTAGATGAGGGAGGGAGGGAGGATTGGATTGGGAGGGAATGAGGGAGGGGACTACAGATGGGATACAAAGTAAATAAATTGTAACTAATATAAAAAATAAAAATTTCATTAAAAAAAGAAAAGAAAAAAGTTAATAAGTCTTTAATCATATTATTCAGTACTGACAAAATTGATCAACTTAAATATTATTTAATATTAGTAAATATATATATATATTTGAAGATTCATCATAAGGATGTATTTAAAAATGCAAATGTTAGCACAAAGAAGTTGTAATTCTTTTTGAGATTTCTGGAATTCATTAGACAATCCAGAAAGAATTTTCCTCCAGATAAAAGAGAGCTAGAGAAATTTCATCCATAATCATGCTACCATTTTTCTCTGTAAAAATGAGAATTTCAAAACTCTTATTGAACTGGAAACAAAAAGTATAACTTATTTTTTAAATTTTCATTTAATTTTATTCATGACAGATTTCTGACTGTTTGTCTGTATGCACAACAGGTATGCAGCTGTTATGGCTGTCAGATTCCCTGGAACTGTGCCTACTACCCTAATTTGGAAATTAGGAATTGAACCAAGATCCTCTGAAAGACCAATCAGGGTCTAAAACTCTAAGTGACCTCTTCAGCAACAGAATAAATATGTATTAACATTATCAAAACTACTATATTTATGCCCCTCATAGTTTATTCAGTGAGCTAAATAACAAGTTATCAGTGTTGCTGAGCTGCTTTCTCTGACTGCAAGCCTGAAGTGTTGTCAAATGAGTACTTTGGTCTGTGTTATTTCTAAGCTGGAAATTCTTGGTAGACATAATTAGTGTCTTGCTCCCTCAGTCCATCTTCTGATGTTATGGCAGACTACAAAGACTGAGAAATTTGTAGCTGGCATTCATTTGCTAAAATGAGAGGCACAACAACTGTATCTAGAGAAGGGTTTTAAGACAGGTTACTACTCTGTGGAAAGTTGGGAGGAAAAAGTGATGGTAGGAGTTAAACAGGAGGTAGATTAGAATAATATACCTTGCATTCATGTATGTAATTCCCAAATAATAAATAAGAATGTAGGATAAAGGTGTCTTTAACTTATCCATTTTTAACATGAACAACCCTGCTGATAACTAATAGCTATCTCTAATACCATCTGGGGACCAGCCCATTCTTATGGCCAGAGTATCCATCACCTAATTCCTTGAACATTTTGTCTTTTGGGATGGTTACATTGCATTTCCATAGTGTACATTTTGAGATGCTGTAAAGAATTTTAATCCAGCAATATGGCTTCGCTGGTAAGGGGTCATATAAAAAGAAACATTCTAGATACCAAGTAGAATGATACACCTTTAATACATGTGGCTGGAATACAGACATGCCTTTAGCACACATCATTAATACCAAATAATGTAAATATATTTAGTTTGTAGAAGGAAGCAACCATGTTTGAAAGTGAAGTCTAATTGGGGGGCAGACAAAGTTGGACAGAACGAATCAGAGAATCAGGATTTTCCCAACTCTCATGAAACCAGACAGGGAAAAGAAGCTACTTCAGAGCAGTGCAGTAAATTTGAGACAGTAGAGTATAGTACAGTAGATAGAACAAGTTGAGAAGATAATACAGTAGAACACAGAAGAAAGTTCAGCAAAGAAGACTGTACAATCAAAAAAGGTGTACAGTTGAGTATAGTAGAGAGTTCAATAGAGAAGAGAGTACAGTTGAGAGGAGCTGAGGTCAGTCAGTTGGCAGGCAGTGGGGAGGCATTTGAGAGGCAATCACATGACAGTTCAGTTCCTAGCAGTTCAGATCAGGTCAGATAGTTCAGCTGAATGAGTGCAGTGCAGTGGAGTTGAGTTCATTCCCTGGTTCATGGTTCCTGCAGAAGCAGTTGAAGTCAGAGAATAAGAAGGAACCAGAAGATTAGAACATATAGCCAGAGTTAGTTTGAGGCCAAGCAGAGAAATTTAGTCAGAGGCTGAGAAAAGCCAATTTTAATCAGTCAGCTTGGCAAGGAGTTTGAGCCAGAGCATCTGAGTTGATCCATCCATCCGGAGTTCATCCATCCATCCATCAGAAAGAACTAGAAAGGAAGAATTAATTCTGCAGTTAGCCTAGGAGATGACAATTGCATCAGGCAAATAAAAGATATTTTTACAGGAACATATTCAAACTACATTGCTCTCTTGGGGAGATCAGTCATTCTCCCTGTTTCTTCTTTTCCCTTCTCAGCACTCTCTTTAGAAAGTATAATTTATGATTATTCATTTTTATCAAAATACAAGCAGTATTCAGTTGATTACTATTGTGATTCTAGATTTCATTCAGGATAATGTGCTAATTCTAATCATTTAAAACTCATGAAAAATTTAAATTTACCAATTTATGAATAAAAATAGTACCATAAAACAAATAGATTTAAAATATCTTAATTTTGTGTTTGATTTTTACTTCAATTTTTCTACTTTTGATAAGGAAGTTCTTTAAGACAGCTTTCAACTCCATTTAAATAGCCCTGGAAGTTTTTATGGGTTATTTATTTCTGTTATGACAATATACTCATAGAATTTCAGCAGTCTGGAGCATATTAATATAAAAATTTATGTTATCAATAATTAAGACTGAACCAGAAATGTAAATCATTGGTCAATTGTATGGCTCTAATTTCAGGTATATTACCCTTCTAAAACTTTAGGACCATTGTCACAAGTAGAATTTGCTCTTTAAGTCTGGTTTATCTCTACATATTTAATTTTACATTAACTTCAGCATATAAAAAAATGACAAACAGGGTTGTAAATACATTTGTTTTATATTAAGGATGGGCAAGGTAATGTCCAGCTTTTCATGATTTCCTAAATGATGGGAAAAGGAAAAGACATCTTTATTTCTGATCACTCACAGCTCACTACCCCTTTGAGTTTAGCAGTCTTTTAAAGTACCAGTTGTGATTTCATATTCTTTTGTTCGCTTCATCACTCTTAAATAACAATGATAGTCTTGTATGCCTGTGCACACACAGTAAAAAACTTCATGGTTGTTATGGGCAGTTTTGTTCTCTGCTGTGTTCTCATGCAGGAATCGTTCATCTGAAAATTGAAGTGCACCATCATCAAAAGTTATAGTGAGTTTCCACCAGCCTTGGCACTGACAGACGCATTGACACACTTGCTGTGATAAATATCCTAACCCATAAGCTACCTCAGAAACTTGGGGAGCTATCACAGCTGATTCATTTATTCATCTCTTCTCTGGTTGCTCATTTGAAGACCAGCCTTTCAGTCAGCCTCACGGAGATTTAGGGAATGCAGCTTTCCTCTGTCTGGCCACTTTTTTTTTTTTTTTAAATGAGGCCATTTCAGATATAGAAACCTTTCTCAAACAGGTATTGGACCTCAAATGGCATTCCCTCCGAATTACTTCACAATCACTTTAATGTTCATCTTCAACAGACTCCTGGACTCTCCCGGGTACTTCCAAATAATCAAAAAGCTTCACTGTCTATTAAGACATATATTCCCTACCCTCTGTAATTGTGAAGTTGAATCATATTATGACTATATCTCAGAATTTACATATATGGCTCACTTGCAAGTGATGTCTTTTGTGTCTGTGATTACTTGCCTGAAATATTTTTTGCCCTTGTCTTTCAGTGTTTTTTTATTATGTTCATAAGTGACTATCTTTTAATTTGACATATTTAGAGTCTGATGAATTTTTAATAGATAATGTGTTGCAACAAACTGTGGACATTTTAGTCTTTATTTCTATGTATAGTTATCATGTCATTTCACTTATCACCATTATCCATATGCCAGTTATTTTTGTAAGGTGCTTCAGCCGTTAAAACTCTGTCCAATTATATTTACTACAATTATTTTTATTCTTTTTTATTTTATTCATTGAAAATTAATTTATTTTAACTTATCATTCAAGCTTTGAATTAATCTTTCTAATAGATTTTTATATTAGTTCTTAATAAATATTCACTATTCTGCTTATTTTCTTATGGTAAAACACTAAAATAATATAATAACAAAGCCATTCTATTGGTTATACTTGTTGTGGATATTATATTCTCCCAAAGGACAGAGATTTGTATGATTTTTTGAAACACAGATACTGTATCTTTATGGTAACTGCTGTTGTTTGTATTACTCTTAAAATTATTGATAACATGTGGAAATATATAAATACTGTCTATTACATTGATTTACTGTGTTTTTTATTCTTCCACTTTATCACAGAGAAACCTATGTAGGCTGATACGCTGAATAAATTACTCTCTAGATCATGGTGAAAATAGAAATACAAATGAAATTATAGTTGCAGAGCAACTGATGTCCAACCTAGGCAGGTCATAGTAGCTAGAAATAGCAGTGAACATAGACTTAACCTTTTGATAAATGGACATAGTATTAAGCCACCTCTTGCTGACTTATGATTATACTCATAAAGCAATGGGTCTTTCAGCCTTTGTTAGAGAATCATCCATTTGAAGAAGATGGTGATTAAAACATTGACCCAGCTCAAACAGTAAGAGATTGCAGAATGCTCCGCCAAAACTGTGAAAACCCTGACTAAACTCATAAACCAGATTTGATCTCTGATTTTTACTGCCTACTATCTTTACCAAGTAGTATTTTCAACTTTTGGTTGGAATGTTTAATGTCAATTTTGATGAGTAATTAATTGGGTTATAGGGTATGATGAATGTCCTAAAAATTCTTAGCTGTCATTTTTTTTTTCATTTTTGTTGTGTTATTGTTTGCATATGTAATTTATTATAAATATAAATTTAATTATTTCATCACACAAGTCCAAAATACCTACTCAAATATACTGGTAATTTTGCCGGATGCTACAAAAATAATAAATATAATTTTTACTTTAAGTAAAGGGAAGATAAAAGAAGATATATACTGCACCTTTTCCTCTCAAGGCTCAAGAATTATTGAACAAGACAGAGCAAAAAGAGTGTAAGAGCCAAAGGTGGTGGATAAGTACAAAAAAAAACCCAAAAAACCTATTTTCTTTTCACAGCAGGAAGTTCCACCTATGAACTCACAGTGGCTGCCTGCAAAGCCAGACAGAATCTTAGCATGGACAAGCGAATTGGGAACAATGGCCCACCCTTGGTTGACGATTAATTGACATTGTTAGTATCTGAGAATGGAGGAGTCCATTTTGTTTGTTTGTCTAAAAGGACACAAAGTTTGTTGGGAAGGGACAAGAGTGTATCTGGAGAATCTGGTAAAAGTTGGGAGGAGGTGAATATGAAGAAAACCCATTTCATAAAATTCTCACTGAATATATATATGTACAAACACACACATATACTCTGGCAGTAAAGTGAAAAATAATAAAGTGTGACGATCCATACGCTGAAAGTGTTTCTGGGAAGAGAATAATGTTGGAGAGAGAACAGGGTGAGAATTTTAATCATATATTTTCTTCAAACAGTTCTTTTTGATAGCATAGTTTATTTTTGTAATTAAAACTGAATCTCTAGAGATTGTCATCAGGTGTCTCCATTCAGATTTGTTGTTTACTTTTAACAGGTACCACAGTCGCTATGTGGCTTAGCAGGAGGATAACCTTGAAGCTGTGATGTCCCTGCTTCCTCCTCAAGTGTGCTGAGATGACAGGCGTGCATCTCCACATACAGTTTAACAGCTTCTGACATGTTAAGCAAGCACTACATGAAATAAGCCACTATACAGTCCTAAAGGTGATTATTTTATTAAATTAAAGCCAATGAATATGGGGAAAAGACATGAATTATATAAGGAGAGAGGGAGAGACAGTTATTCAAAAAGGAGAGGGAGAAGGAAAAGGAGAGGGAGAAGGAGAAAGAATACTTAGAAAAAATGCCTAAAACATATAACATGACAACCAGGGCCCTTGAAAACCTCGGTACATGATTTAAGGCTGAAACAAACAAACAGACAAAATGCCAAAGGGTAGATATAGTTAAAATTCATGTGGGCTATGCAAAACAGGATTATCACCCAAGTATGGAAATACTTCCAACAGCTGTACTGGAAGCTTATTCTCAATTACAATGGTGTCTAATTGAGAGGTATACAAAGTGATAAATCAGAGAAGGATTTGACATGATATACCTAACTCTCATAAAGACAGGAAAGATAGGCTGATTGAGAAAAGTGCAGTTAGAGTGAGAGAGAGAGGGGGCAGACAGAGGGAAGGAGGGAGGGAGGAAGGAATAGAGAGAGGAAGGGATGGAGGGAGGAAAGGAGAGAAAGGAGAGGAGAGGAGAGGAAGGAAGGGGAGGGGAGGGGAGGAGAGGGAGAGGAGAGGAGAGGAGAGGAGAGGAGAGGAGAGGAGAGGAGAGGAGAGGAGAGGAGAGG
>NW_026591802.1:0-3846 GCF_907164565.1 Psammomys obesus
GGAGAGGAGAGGAGAGGAGAGGAGAGGAGAGGAGAGGAGAGGAGAGGGGAGGAGAGGAGAGTGAAAGAGGAGAGTGAAAGAGGAGAAAAGGAGAGGGAGGGGAAGGGAGAAGGGGAAGAGAGGGAATGGGGAGGGGAGTGGAGAGGAGGGAAGGGAAGGGGAGGAGAGGGGAGAGAACAGTCAGTGCAGTCAACACAATGCAGGTCCTGGAATTCAGAGGCAATTAGACAGTTTTTCCAAGCATAGCAATTCAAAGACAAGCAAAAAGAAGCCAGTTTAAAACAGTCAGCTTGGAGAGGAGTTTGAGCCAGAACAGCTGAGGTGAACCAACCAACCAGAGTTCAGAAAGAAATAGAAAGGGTGGGCTTATTCAGCAGTAAGTCTCAGAGGCTGAAAACATTCTAAGCCTAGGTTAGCAGATGGAGGCTGGAAACTGAAGACTTCAAGGTCCAGGCTTGCAGAGATTAGATTGTACAGAGGCTAGAAGCTTCCAGGCTTATGCCTAGCAATATTTAGACAGAAAAGCACTGGCTTAGCCCATGTCATGTATTCACAAAGCTTGGATATGGCTCTCATCTCATCCCATCATGTAAAGAAATTTAAACAAAAATTGGAAATCAATCCTTTAGTTTCTTGTTTAATAAATTTTAATTGTTTCCTTTTTATGAAAGAGAAAATAAACCCTTAACATTTGACTCATTTCAGTGATTACAAGAGTTTGATATATAGAATAAATGTTTCTTCATTTAGCAACATGCTGTGAGGTTGATAATTTGTTTTATTTTTCTTCCAGAATCTTCTGTTTAGAAAGCTTTTACATAAAAAAGTTTGCTATAAAACTGAATGATTGTTAATGTAAAATATTAAATTCTAATGTTACATGTAATACTTGGTAAATTTTTTTCTATATTTATGAAGCTTTAACACTTTTCGTTTTTTTTTTTTTTGTTTTGTTTTGTTTTGTTTTGTTTTTTAATCTGGAATGGTTTCTCTTCTAAAAATTTAGCCTTTTATTTATTTTTTACTTACAGCATAGTCTAAGATTCAGAAAAATGTCAAGTATCAGACACAGTGAACCATGAGTGTTCATCTTTTTGACAGTTATGGAACATTTTATCTCCATAATGTTTCTGTGGATTTATTCTATTGCTGAGAATAAAATACATGTATTGTTTCATCTATTTTTAGCTTCCTAAGGTTTTATTCAAGAACAGACTGTGAAATTTAATCAATGCTATTGTCAATTTGAGAATAATACATAGAGCTGAAAAATGAATTGTTGTAACAAACTAAGAACTGAGCTGGATATGGTTTTCTGGTAGATTATGTAGACTTTTCCATTTCAATATAAAAAGAGTGGCCAAAGATGGCAAGCATGCCTTCTTCTTTTTTTCATATTTACTATAATTATGTGTGTGTGAAACAAAGTTTGTGTGTTGCATGTGCCTCTTTATGGTGTGTATGTGTGTGTGTGTGTGTGTGTGTGTACATGTATCTGTACTCGATGATGCTTGTTCGTATTGAGGCTATAGCTTGAAGCCAAGTACATTGCTCTTTATCCAAATTTTTTTTTTCTTTTGAGAGATGTATCTCACTGAAACTGGAGCTCATCGATTTTGTGAAGCTGACTGGACAATAAGTTTTGGAGATCCACCTATGTCTTCTCTCAGGGGAAGAGTTATAGACACATGTCACTGCATCTGGATTTGATGTGGGTCCTAAGGCTATGAACTCAGGTCCTCATGCTTACACTGTGAACATTTTACTGACTGAGGCATCTACCCAACTCTATTCATCATTCATAATTTATCATTCTAAAGTGACATGTGTGGTTACCAATGGAGACACTTTTTTATTAATGTACTTTCAGATATTTTTAAATCCTGTAATGACATTTTGAATTATTCTATATTTCTGTCACTTCTTCAGTCAATTTTAATTAGTTACATGTTGTTCAAACAATAAAAATTGTATTTCAAATGTTGTAATAGGTATGTGTTTGCATAAATATATAAAATACAGTTAGTATATACATTCAAAAAAATATGCATGGGCTAGATTAGACAGTGCACTTTACATTACTACCAAAAGTATTAAGTTTAGTAACATTACTAATATTCTCAAAATAAAAACATTTTTAGTTTTATGGTTAATTTTTATATTTTTATAATTCTCTTTTTGATTAATTTTTATATTAGTAATAAGTATGTTAGTATAAGATGTAGTTTTTTACAGTATAATTATTTTCTGATTTTATAAGAAGGAAAATTCATTAAAAACTAATTTATAGAAGGTATAAAGTATATTTTGTAAATAAATTATAACATAGGGTCTTCAACGTTAAAGTTACTTATGTGTTGGAATTTGATTAAACTATCTTTACACTTAAATGAATAAATACATTTTAAATTACATTGCTTTATATAGTACACATTAAGGTTATTAAGATTGCTATGCATATTTTACATAACTTTCATTACCTGTATGCTTACTTCCATTATGTAATTATGAAAAAATCATTTTTTACTGTTTTTATAGATAAATCTACCTGCATCACTAAAATTAAAAAATCCTAATAAAACAATAAACTCTTATATTAAACTTTGTTATATTGCATTAGTATTGATTCCACCAGCCTTGCTGTTGAATATTTGTATTGATAATACATTAAAAATTTTTATTAATCAAAACATTTCTGCATATTGCCACAGAACCATTGTTCTATGTCATTCTAAAATTAATAGAGAAAGGGCAAAATTTATCTTGAGATGAAGAGATTAGAGAAAATGGATAATAATAAAGTGGAAGACTCAGGTGAAGGTGATAAATTAAAAGACTAAGTCCTTCATATAACAGGCAAAAAAAGATCAAAGCATTTGAAGGCCTTTTAGCAAATAAAAGTGATAAATCAAAGCCTAAAATACAGAAATAATAATGTCAGCCTGGTTAAAAGAGAATTCATGTTGAGATGGGTAAAAAGAAATAAAACACTGCCATTCAAAGTACACTTTAAAATAGGAGAACATTTAATACTGTATAGATTTTAAACTGGAAAATAGATGAATATATCAGAAGAATCTATTTGAAACTCCATTTCTCGTCTGATCATAAAGTGGTAGTACGCTTTTGTTTGAAATGTTCTTTACTTGCTATACCAAGATATTATAAGAAGCTAAAAGCAAAAACATTTAAAGGATTATGGTAATGACATTTGAAATAGCATACAGAAAAATGACAAGATTATCATGAATAAAAACTGTCATGAACTGTACTTAGGATTCTATTTCTTATTTTATGTGATGGCTCTGTAACAGCAAAGTATACTTTAGTAGTGCTATTTGGGCACTTCACTTGATTGGAATTGTTACAGAGAATGTTGATATGTTCTACTTTTGAGGGTTGTTTCTTCCTTTTGTTGTTGTTTTTGTTGACTCATGCATGTGGTTTTGCTTCAGATCTATTCCTTAGATGTCAACAAAGTTATTATCATTTATATTATAGTAATCACAAGTGTATGGTATTAAAGTCAAGGGTTATATAAATCAAAAAGTTCAAATCAATTAGACTATGTCCATTTTTAATTAATGATAATAGACAAACAATAACAGAAAAAACTGAATCAGCTTTATTTTTTCTAATATATGAATGATAATATATAATATATAATGATCAATGTTACCATAACTGAATGTGTGAAAATTCATAACTTTTCTCTTTGTTCATCACTCTCCATACTTAATGAAATATTTTTGTACCCCTTCAGAAATGTATCCTTCAGAAAACTATTAAATATATATGTTATATATATATATATATATATATATATATATATATATATATATATAT
>NW_026591803.1:0-5775 GCF_907164565.1 Psammomys obesus
TTTGTAAACTTTCTAAACAGTCAAAGAAAGAAAGAGTCCAGGGCCTCCCCCACAGCAGCCTGGTCCTGCCCCCATACTTCCATAACAGCCCTAAATGTCATTTTCTAATGGCTGTAACTGTCCTTGCCAGCCCCAAGGTGGAAGAGTGCCCAGACCTCACCCTAGAAGAAAACTCCCATTAATCCCTGAACATAAAAACCCACCAATTCCTGAGCTCCCTCAAGATGAGAACTTGAAATCTCACCAATTGTCACTCTGAAAATCTTTATGCTGGAAAGCTTCTTTCCCTAAGAAATCCTATATAAGCCTAGCTGTTAAGTTCCCTGTTGTCTTCTAGGAGCAGAGGCAACCACCCTTGCGTTTGTCCCTCAAAACCCTGGATTTGTTCCACCCAACAAATGTCTTTAATGAGATTTGCTGTCTAATGTCACTCTTTCATCAAAAGAAGCTAAGAAGCCAAGAAAGGGAAGAAGCAAAGAAATGGAACTGGGCTGAGGCTCCTGAGCTCCTGAGCTCCTGAGCTCAACTGGGGATACCTTCCCCTAAGAGCTGCAATTCTAAAAAAGAGTTGCAGCAAAGCAGAGCTGTTACCCTGTAGCACTCAAGATCAGCCAGGGATACCTTCCTTCAGAGTTTCAATGCCTCTGCTGAGGAGGCTTATTTTCAGAGCTATGTGGTTCCTGGGCTTTCATGTCTCAGGTTCCTCTTCCATTTGGACAGGGTCCCAACTCAGAGTTGTGTAGTCCCTGGGCTCCACATAATTTTCCATCTAAGCAGGAATGCTAATAATCAATGATAACTTTAAGTGATTGTTGAACACAGTCTCAGAGCATAGAAATCATCTGTAACTCATGTGACAAATTAGCTGTAAGGCACCCTTCTCATTGGCTGCATCCCATCGAGGGCTCACCCATCTTTGGTTCTCATTTAATGGAAGGAGTTCTGGCTGGGTCACCTGTTGGGCAAGGAGGCTCAACACCCTAGCCTGCCATATGAATGGCCCGGGCTCCTCACTCTGACCGCCCCGTCAGAGGTCACTTTTAGGAGACACAGGTTGCATTTGCTATCAATGTAAAAGACCCACCAAGCCCCACACATACATGTGTTCTCCCAGCCGCAGTGCATGCCTCCCCTGGGAGCACTGGGTCCCTGGGCCTCTGAAGGCAAGGCCAAAAACAGCAGTTGCGCAGAAGGCCTGGGCCTGGTATAGCTTTTTCATTGTTGTGGCAGCCAGCAGTGATCAAAGCTGCCCCCACCTATGGCAATGATCAAAGTCACTGATGCAGCGGAGAGAGGTAGAGAAAGCTAAGGCCTCCCCTTCACTGGAAGGACAGAATGACCACTACAGCAGAGCCTTGATCTATTGTGGTTGCGCACTGCCTCAGCAGAAAGACCATCACCTCAACTGACTGGTGGTCTGCAGTCCATAGCTACAGCACTGGGTTAGAGATACTTCCGCAAGCCTGCCTGCCATCCTAAACCCCATTGGTGGCCCGAGCAGTCCCAAGGACCCAAGATGTGATGATCGGGTACCACCCCTTCACAACATGGCAGAGACAAATCCCTGTGGTCCTCTATGCCACAGCTATTTCAGCCCTCCCCCACCCACCAACACACACACAGCTAAGTCTAGCCATTGAGCAGAAGGACAGTAAACTTTTAAGTGGCTCATACCCAGTCCACCTTCCTGACTCAGGGCAGTCAGTCCGTCCTTCCAGCCCTGGGCAGTGGAGGCTGGAAACAAAAATGGAGACAAAAATGGAGGCTCCTGTCAACATCTCAGAGGCAGTTGTCCATCGTGACTATTCCTGCTTCAGCTGATTTCTATGGAAACCTGACCCCTTTCTTGCTTCAAGGCCTACTGTCACTGTCATGGGAGCTGTTGATGATGACCTTTCCTGCTTCAGCCTTTACAGTAAACTTTTTTGTATATATTGGACTCTTAGTATACTTATAACCCCCTGGGTAAAAAAGTGGCCACACCCTTGTCTGAGGAAGCTCCAGCAACCCAGCTTCTCGCCCAACCCTAGCCCAGACCTCTGTAACATCATCTCCAGGCCCTCAGTAAAACTCACCCTAGATTATGTAAATTTGAGATGAAAAGTGTAGTCAAAATCCACCAGTCCCTGAGCAGGAAAATTGACCAATCCAGAGCTTCCCACTTAAACCCACCAATCCCAGAGCAAGAAAACTGATCAATCGCTGAACAGGAAAGCCCACTAATCCCTGAGTCCCCATACTCAGGACTTGAAATCCGATCATTGCAACCTCTGTAAATCCTTGCCATGGAAAGCTCAACCCGCTAAGAAATCCTATATAAAGGCTGTGTCTGCCCAGTTCCATACTGCTTTCTCCTGGAAGCAGAGGCAGCCACTACTGGATTCATCCCTCCTCTCCTGGATTCATCCCTCCTCTCCTGAATTTATCCTTCCTCTCCTGGATTCATCCCTCCAATAAATTTCTTCTAAGAGATTTACTGCTGCAACTCTCTTGCTGGAGGAGGAGTGGGAGAAAGAGTAGGAGGAGGAAGAAGAAGAAAAGAAAGAAGAAACAAAGGAATGGAGCTCAGGCTCCAAAACGCCTCAGTTCATCAGAGGTTGGGACATCTCTCCCTTCGCAAGAGCATCAGCTTGAGAAGGAGCAGACCTCAGGCTACTAGGCTCCTCAGCTCATCAGGGGTTGGGACAACCCTCCCTTTAGAGCTGCAATGCCTGGAAAAGGAGCAGAGCTCAAGCTCCAAAGCTCCACAGTTCATTAGGAGTAAGATCAACCCTGCCCTGGGAGCTGCAATGTCTCTGCTGAGGAGGCCTCCTCTCAGAGCTGTATGGTTCCTGGGCTCCCATGTCTCAGGATACCCTTGGGCCACTCTCCCACCTCAGAGCTGGACTACCTTTCCAGCCCTCAGAGTTGTGAGTTGGATATCTTCTCACCCAATCAAGAAGACAGGCCAGTAGCAGCAACAAACAAACAACAGCATTTGGTACTTTGACTTGTATTTGTGGCCTTGGAGCTGTGGGTTTCCCAGACATCCTTCCATCTCAGTACCAGAAGACAGTACTGACAGTGCAACAAAAAAACAGTAACTCACATAATATTGGTATTACATATTTAGATATTAAATATATTTCAACTATGAGGATGAGAATAAAATATGGAATAACGAGTATCATCAAAATATAGTAAAAAATATCTCCAAATTCAAAACTTCTTAACAGGTTATGTTCAGTGAATTTGCAATTATGGAATGGTTTTATTTCATTATTCAGATACTATGGGAATTTCTACTTTCCAGACACATGTTTAGTGTCTTACATTTTATGGTACAATTGCAAAATATCTTCTTGTTGATATCAATATCTATTACCCAGCATGTACAGCTGCTTCCTTCTTCTGTTGATTAAATCAATGACACAAGGCAAAACCAGTTTCAACTTGCTATGGGAAGAAATCACTTGACTGTTCTCTGGTTACATATTTTTTTCTCTTTCACAGAAAGGCCAATAGAGAATGGAAACCTAACTGACATGGGGACAGAAGACAAATTCCTTGTCACTATATCACTGGGAATTATATTGATGGAAAAAAAAAATAGCAGGTACAGTGTTCAGCAATGTTGTAATTGGTCTTCCTGTTATAAGAGCATCAATTGTGACATCACTGTGTTCTTCTGTTCCCTTGGTCATTTCAGTAGGAATAAATCAGTAGGGCCAGATGAAAGACAGGCAGATTATCTGAAAATCAAAACAATAACACATTTGACTCTGAAAATTTTATAGTTTTTTTTTTTTGTTTGTGCTTGTTTGTTTGTTTCTAATAATAGTGTCTCTTCCTTAACCTGAATTACTTAAAAGATTGTGAGTAAATTTTCTACCTACAAAGATGATTAATCCTCACTAAGAAAGACAAATGGGATGGACATGGGAAGAAGGTGAAAACAGGAAACAGGACAGGAGCCTACCACAGAGGGCCTCTGAAAGACTCTACCTGGCAGTGTATCAAAGCAGATGTTGAGACTCATAACCAAACTTTGGACAGAGTACAGGGAATCATATGAAAGAAGAGGGAGTTAGTAAGACCCGAAGAGGACAGGAGCTCCACAAGAAGAACAACTGTACCAAAATATCTAGGCACAGGTGTCTTGTCTGAGTGTGATACTCCAACCAAGGACCATTCATTGATATAACTTAGAACCCCTGCTCAGATGTAGCCCAGGGCGGCTCAGTAGCCAAGTAAGTTCCCTAGCAATGGAAACAGAGACTGTCTCTGACATGAACTCAGTGGCTGGCTCTTTGACCACCTCCCCCTGAGTGAGGAGCAGCCTTGTCAGGCCACAGAGGAGGACAATGCAGCCAGTCCTGATGAGACCTGATAAGCTAGGGTCAGATGGAGGGGGAAGAGGACCTCCCTTATCATTGGACTTGGAGAAGAGAGGGGGCTACAGCTGGGATACAAAGTGAATAAACTGTAATTAATATAAAAAATAAAATAAAAATATTTCTACCTACAATAGCAAAAAGCAGTCAATATAAGGCATGGCAGGATCTCGTATTCAGAAGCATGTTGATGTCTGTTGCTAGAGCTACATCTGCAGCTATATGCTTTTAGTTAAAATGATAACCAAATTTTTCTCTCTAGTCATTGTGTTTGATAATTCTACAGGTCCATAGGAAAAAAAAAAAACTTAAGATTCATGGGAAAAATACTTTAAACATCATGTTACAGTCAAAAATGTACAACTAGAGACAAATATAAACTTATCTAGTTCATTAGCTTCCTACAAAAGTAGAGTACCCATTATTTACTTTATACTAGAAATAGATGTTTTCATTAAGAGTTAATATAGACTATATGTTCTACTCAGCAATCCATGGCAATATCTTTAGAGTGGATCACATTCTGAGACTCAAACCCAATTTCAACAAATACAAAAAAAAAAAAAAAAAAAAGAAGTTATCTATTAGATAAATTTTATTTATGATATCATTTAGTTAAGACATTTCTCTGTTTATTTTTGTCCATATGACATATCTATTAGAGAAAGTAGATATGGATTCGCCTACTGTTACTGAATTGGATTATTTGGTGTTTTGAAGTTCAGTGGAATCACCTTTACGGAACTGGGTGCCCCAGAGTTTGATGCGTATACCTTAAACATTGTAATGTTTTCTTCATTAAGTTTTTTCCTGATCAGAATAAAGTGTTAGAATACAAACTATTCATGGCATATTATAATAAAAACATTAAATATACAAAACAAAAAGAATATTAAAAGCTTCAAGAGAAAAAAAACAAGTAACATAATAGGGAAAACCAATAAAAATGACAGCATAATTTTCAATGGAAAAAAAGAAAGAGCTAATGGGGTAAGAAACATATTTATGAAAGAGGACTATGTGATTCTTGTTGTAGAACACATACTTTGAAACAGCTTCCTTAAGATAATATGAGATTCATGACAGCATGATATACTTTGAAGCTAAATAACCCAGGCAATAAAGATAAAAATAGAGACATTAAAGACTTTCTTGAGGCAGGTGCACAAATTTAAAGGACTTTTGGCCTCGCCATTCATGACATTTAGATCTGCAAGCCTGTGTGAGCACGGTTGTGTAAGCAGAAACCTTAGCTGGATCTTTGCTGTGCCTTCCACTGTAAAGTAATAAGACACAAGAGATGATAACTGTGACAGGCTCTTCTGTCTCTCACCATTGATGACCATTAAGACAGCTTTTTTTTTTTTAGGAAGTTCTGGTTGGCTTTTTTGTATGATATTCT
>NW_026591804.1:0-10751 GCF_907164565.1 Psammomys obesus
ATATATATATATATATATATATATATATATATATATATATATATATACCAGTATTATTTATAGTGAGCTTTCTATAAAACTGTAATTGTTAATTTTCACTAACTTATAAATATCGAAAGGTCTCTCATCTTTTGTAAGAAGAATTTATTGATAAATAACAATATTTATTATTTCTGAACAAAAAAATCACTATATTCTTAAATTAAGTCATTTTTAAGAAAAATTGTAAATTAATAACTATACTACCAAAAAAAAATTCCTGAAGTAACATATACATGCTTTCCTCACAAAATGTCAAGATTTTTACTATAAATTGTGCTTTAAAGTTTTCAATTAAATATAAATCTTAAGTATACAGAAAGCAAAAAAAAATAATAGTTCAACAAGGTAGAAAAACACATGTAAAAAGCATATATTAGTATATATATTTTCTTGTAATGTTTGGAAATATGAGTACCTTCAATGGCAATCACAAAGGTATATACTGGGAAAACACATGTGAGTGGCACATCCCTTGACCTCAGAGATATCACTTTCAGCAACACTTTTGACTTGTAAACCAAGCAGTGTACAGTAAGAAATCCTTCAGAGCTTATATAGAATGAAATGGCCAGCCTAAATGACAGAAAGCAACAAAACCACAGAGACCTTTGTGATGAGAGCTGACATCAGCTCTGCATCACAAACCAGATTTGGATTTGTAAGACAGTGGAAGACAGGAAGTGAAACTAGAGTAGTTCAAAATGAATATTTGTATTAGTATTTCTCTTGTACATTTTCCCACAACGAGGAGGTGGGTATAAATTGCGACAAAAAAAAAATGCTTTCAGGAAACATAGAAATCAAGCTGGAAATGAGGTGGATGCTAACTCTATGGTGGCTAGATTTCATACTACCAGAAAAGCTATTTACGGGCTGTTAGAAATGAAAACTTGTCCACAAGTCACCAGTCTTACCCAACAGTGAAGACTGTGGGTGCCATACACCATTTGGCAACTTATGCCTACTCATGCAGTACTGGCATGCCTGTAAGAGGGGAACCTACCACTTTTTGATAAGGTTTGAGGCCCTCTTCACAGGAGGAAATCCATGCCTGTCACTCCAAACCTGTGTAAAAAGCAATGATTGAAGAAGCCAAAGGTCTTAGGAAGGCAATCTGCTACTTTTGTTTTGCTAATCTAACATGTTGTCAAAATGCCTTCTAAAGTTCACTCTTATTCACATAGATAAGTACTGTTTTCAATTTGGTGTGAGAATCTGTTTTTTGCCTTGAGGATGATAGTAACCACAGAAACACATAATTAGTCAGATTGTGAAAAATATGTGAGTGTGCAGTAATCATCCCAATACAGGACTTGAGAAAAATAGTGGAAGAGAGGTTATGGAGAATGTAAGAGTCAGAGGTTGGGGAAGGAAGGCCTTAAACCAGTGTCTTCTGGGCATAACATGACCACTGCACTTCTGAAGTGTTTACTTGCATAAAATATGAACAAAATTTAATACATCAAGAGGAATCCACCATCTCCTGGCAGAACTATTGGCACTTAATATGTGTTGAGAGAAGGAGAGGAATGTGCCTCAGTGATGTAGCCATTGCTAAATTGTTCAAGCTTCATAATCCCCTATTATGATCATGCAGGAAACCATAAATAAATTCAATGAGTTAAACACATATGAAAAAATACACAAAAGCAGAAGTAGAATTTATTGGGGGAAAAACATATTTCTGTAAGATTTAGAGAGGGCATAAAGAAGAAAAATGGGGGAAATTATAAACAAAACACATTACACACATATGAGTAATTGCCAAAGAATATATCTTTAAAAGTATTTTAAGCAAAAGTGTATCCTTTACATGTGTGCACTTCCTGGGTCATGAGAAGCTACATGTACTACCTTTTTGAAATGCATTTACCATTAAACCCACTGGCAGTGCACACCTTGAAAATCCAGGGCTTTCTTTAGAGAAGAGGAAAGAGAAAAATGGATTCTGAAACTAAAAGCAAAAAGTATCCTCTAATGTTTGTGAAGGAGCAATGTAAAAGTGGGCTGAGGTTTTAGGAAGCTGCTTCAGCAGTCAAAACACAATGTGCTTTCACAGGTTTATTGGTCTTGTAGCCAAAGAAATCCAGAAACAAAGCCCTGTCTGTGTTGTGTGTTGGCTGCAAGATCAGCAGGACTTAATGTTTGAGCACGTATTGTGGGCAAAGACAGGGAAGTCACACAAGCAATACCTCGTATAAAGACAGTGATAACTAAAGTGAATGTATTTCAGGAGAAAGAACTCAAGTATTCACTCCTGTAGTGTTACATAAGAAAAGCTTGTCATGCAGAACAATGGCAATGAATAGCTGAAGATTTAAGCAGAAACTTGAAGGAGTGTATAGGTGACAGGGATAATCAGAAGTCGTTAAGGGTTGTTACAGCCACGAAAAGGAAAAAGCCTCCATTGTGTAAAATGTTTGACACGAAAGCAAGTAGGTCTGGATTTTTAAAATCCCAAAACCTTACTCCCAGTTCACATCTGTAATCTCAGGGCTCCTACAGTGAGGTTGACGACAGAATCAGCCAAGTCCTGAGAAGCTCTCAGGTCTGCTAGTATGAGACAGGCAGGAGAAAAACAATGTGACTCTGCCTCATGACAAAGTAGAAGGCAAGACATGACACCTTTGTTTGTCCCCTGACCACTGCACTCACCTTTTGGCATGTGCATTTCTGCATTCATCCACACTGAACATACATACATGCACATATGTACATGCGTGCCTGCACACTCATACACACAATCACATACATTCAGAAGAAAAAAAAAGGAATAATGCCACAAAAAGGGTTAATGTCAATTATGGGAGAAGGTGAAGGGGAAATGATTATTGCTGATGTTAAAGAATTCTGTTACTTGGGCTGAAGAGATGGTTCAGTGGTTAAGTGCACTGGCTGATCTTCTCGAGGGCCTGGGTTCAATTCTCTGCACCCACAAAGCAGCTTATATCAGTCTGTAACTCCTGGTCCAGGGCATCTGACAACCCCCCCCGACAACCCCCACACACATACAAATATACATGCAGTCAAAAGACCAATGCACATAAAATACAAATAAATTTTTAAAAATTCTGTCACTACTGACAGAATAAGAAGGGGTTATGCAACCCAGAAGGTTATAAAGAACACCCTCGAAGGGAAGATGACGACAAGCTGAGAAAAGGAACCAAACTGAGAAAGAAGATTGTCGATAATACAAGCATCTACTTGAGTTTGTATAACACAGAAATCCAATAGTGTCGCTAGTGGCTTTGAAAAGCAAAACTCACCTTACCTAGTGTGAAGTTAATGTAAAAATAAGCAATGAATTCATATTAAAGACTAATCTACAGGATTTTTATCTATGAAACAGAGTTAGGAGGTAACTGGGACAATGACCTGACAAGCTGAGATTATTGGGAAGGGTTTGTGTTCATTATGTGGTAAAGTAGTGTGAAGGAAATTTATGTGATAATTCAACAGAGAGTAGGAAATGTAGACATATTATCTTTCATAAAGACATTCAGACCTTCATTTTGCAAATGTGTCATATTTGAGAGAATTAAATGCCATCCAGTCCCGAGGCCAGGTCATGAAGTATCTTGTCCAGAGACTGCAAAGAAGCCCATGATTTGCATAGCTGTGTGGGATTCTTGGCATAAAACCTACTAATGACCCTGTTGAAATGCAAATACTTTATTACATTGAATTGCATTAAGCTTCATAAATAGCCTAATGCACATAAATCCTATAAAAACTGTTTGTGTAGAGGAACTAAAATGAATTAACATGAGCGTGTGCATATATTAGATAATGCCTGCCAAGCAGCTTTGTAAAGACATTGCATTTTATTTGCCATTTAGTGCTTTCATTTTCCCAGTTTGTTATAAAATAATCCATTCCACGAACATGAACTGGCAGATAATTGAAGCTGAATATTTGCATCTGATTAGATATGTAGAATGATAGAGATAAGAAAATTTATCAGATAAGTAAACCATGTGAAGTGTTTATTCCTTTCTTCATCCAATATATTTGTATTTTCATCATTGGTTTTTCAATACATATATTCTAATTAAGAATTAAGTCATTAAAACTTTCAAAGCAATAAAAATTGAATGTAAACATTTTTGCAGTGTGTAAAACTATGCACTTTATAAATTAACCTGGAAAATTATAAAGTACCAACTACAAAAAAAAAAAAAACCAACTGATTCTTATAAACTTTCACATCTTTAAAAGACTCCACAAGAAAGCTGTTTTCTGTGACTTTTTAATTTTTAATTAAATTTTTATTTTTTACATTAATTACATTTTATTCTCTTTGTATCCCAATTGTAGCCTCCTCCCTCATTCCCTCCCAATCCCACCCTTCCTCCCTCATCTCCTCCCATGCCCTTCTCCAAGTCCACTGATAGGGGAAGTCCTCCTCCCAAAGACACACACGGTATATACTCACTTATAAGTGGATACTAGACCTATAAACATAGGATAATCATACTAAAATCTGTACACCTAAAGAAGCTAAACAAGACGGAGGACCCAGGGTAAGATGATCAACCTTCACTTAGAAGGACAAATGTGACTCTTTAAGTGGATTTATGTATTATGTTTTACTTATTAGTCTCTCTCCTACTTTCCCTTGCTCTTTTTCTCTCTCTCCATGTCCATGCTTAACCATAGTTTATCTGCACTTTCCCTTGCTTTCTCTCTCTCATTTCTCTCTTTCTCTTTGTCTGTGTCTGTGTGTGTGTGTGTGTTTGTTCATGCTTACCCATAGTTTATCTGTGGAGGTCAGAGGACAACCCTTAGAAGTTGGTTCTCACCTTTCATAAGGTGGAACCTCAGGATCCACCTGTGTCCTTACAGTTGGTAGGGGGCACCTTTACTCGCTGAGCTGCCTTGCCAGCCCTGAAAGACTTTCAGCTTCCTTGACATAAATATTCTATAGCCAAAAGCAACCAGACACAAGATTTTAGTTTCAAGTACTGAGCTGTGTATTGTCCTGAGGAAGAACACACACTGTTGAGATTTGCAGTGGATATCGTAAAGCCCTTACTATAGGGTGTGAGCTCTCTTGCGTGTGATTTAAAAATGTTAATTTCTTATATGGAATGAAGGAAGGTTAAGCCAGAAATAGATAACATTTTGAATCATCAACAGAACACGATGCTTCATGGCTTGAAATTTTAAACAAATTGATTTATATTATTTTAATTTTAATATTAGTTCTTGGGATTAACGTAAAAACGAATTTTATATTCTAGCCCATAGTTTGTTAAAGTATAAAGGTTAGTGCATGGGGAATTCCTACTGATATATGCATATGTTGATACGAGAGAGAGAGAGAGATCAGTAACCAAAATGGTAAGTTTAAAACTTATATTTTTATTTTTTAATGCATAGTCCCTGTAACTAATACACCAGTCTAATGCATTTATCCATCTATATGGGTATCCATGTATTTACTATAGATCTATTATGTATCATCTATCTATCTATCTATCTATCTATCTATCTATCTATCTATCTATCATCTGTCTATCACATCACTGCTAGTTCAAGGAACTGTTGACTATTTTGCATGTGTATATATGTAAAAGAGGAGTTGGCAAAGAACTTTGAATAAAATAAGTTATCTTATAGGTCCGTAAAAGGCTTCCTAGTGCAGTTAACACTTCCATTTACTCTGATAATGGGTTAGCACCCCATGTACTGACAATATAAAAAGAAAAAGTGTTTGCAAATGAAGCAAGTATCACTTAGAAATGTGACCACATGTGGTAGAGCTAAAATGTATTCGAAGAAAGTCTGTAATAATTTTGTGATTAAAATGAGTAAAGCATACTAAGATATTACAGATTCAAATATTTTTAAAAATAAATATTCACAATTATCCATAAACTAATCAACACTAAAAACAGAACCAATTTCATACGGGTAATGGAAGCAAAAAATACAACGAATGTATGAGCTCAAGTGTGTAGGGGGTCAATAACAATAGTGAAAATCTTTGACAACTTTGCATCAGAGGACTTAAGATGGTCATGTCACACTGAGAAGAAAATGATACGGCATCATATTCATCATCCTAGAATGACCTTTCATTGCAAAGTTACGCTAATATATTCTTATGTTATACTCATGACAAAGATAACTCAAGAGCTTGGTGGGAGCACAGAAATGTGAATTTAGTAGAACTGCCCAGGTTAGCAAACTCTTCTCCACTGCTACTCAGCAGAACAGATGAATATTAGTGGACCACTGCATCTTGCATAAATGTGTGCTGGAAATTTTCTAGGAGAATTTTAGACCCAATTTTATCTGTTTCTCTTACCTATGTTTTAGGAAAAAAATTCAGTTCTGGAAAATAGTAAGTACAGGAAGCCAAGCTCCAAGAGTCAGTGCCAAATGTTCTCTCTGGCATGTAGCTTATAGCTTCATTTTTTAAAAAAGATTTATTTAACTTGGATTGTCTGTCAAAACTGAGACGTACTAAAGGGACCATGGCAGAAGAATAAGAGGCATGAAGAATGTGGGCACAGTGGAACCCATCTGCTACAGGAAAATAGAGAGAAAATGCTTGGTGTGGCCAGGTTTTAAAGAGGGAAGGGGTATAGGCCTAAAGTGGCATACAGAGGACTTTAAACTAAAGTAAAGATGTATGAAGTCATATGGAACCATTCCATTTTATAAGACAGTTTTAAAACATTTTAAAGATTTTGAATGAGGAATACCAGGCACAAGTGGATAATGCCTGTCCTGGAACCCATGAATTATTAAAAAAGAAAACTCTAACTACTTGGTATGAGACAATATTATGGCAGTTATTGTCCTTGAAGGCCTTGGAGGTCTCTAAAATTGTTCAGATTTTAGCACTCTCCTTGAACTACTGCTATAACCACAGTGGCTGGTAAGTCAGAAAAAGGGGGATGCCTATGGATGCCAGCTGAAGCAGCAAGCTCCAAATTTAGTGAGAGATGCTGTCTCAGCAAAATGTTAATGAGGTGTTGAATCTAAAACTGACCTTTAGATTCCACTAGTCTGTATACTTAGAAATTCACGGGCAAATATCTTATATAGAAAGATTGAGAAAAAAAAAAGACAATTAGAATTTCTTAATCTAATTAAAGTTTTCTGTGAACTTTCCATTTTTAAATATAAATAGAATTACATTTCTTTCTCCCCTCTCCCCTTTTCTTCTTAGAACTCCTTCCAGATACCCTTCCTCAGTTCTCAAGCCCCTCCTACTCTCAAGCTGATAACCGTTTTTCACTAATTTTATTTGTCACACGTATAAGCAGACTCATACACTGTAAACACAACATATTGAGGTTTCTTTGGTATTTGTTTGTTTGTTTGTTTGTTTGTTTGTTTTTGGTTACATGGTTTTCAGGATGTCCATTCTGCTCTGGACAACCAATAAGGGGGCTCATCAGTAGGAGAGGCTAACTCTCTTTCTCCTAGCAATCATGACTTACCCATAGTTTTCTTTTTCTTTTTTTAGGAGTAGGACCCCATCAAATTTTATCTCTTCCATATTAACATGCCCATTGATACTGATACCATCCCAATCTTGTTTGTGCAACCTCTTATAAGAAAGAACATTTCACAATATACTGGTATTCTGACTATTACAGCCTTTCTACAATATTCACTGAGATGTAGCTACTACCAGAACAGTGGTATAAAGGACTTTGTTTGGGTTTCCCTTGATTTGTTGAAATATATCTTCATTGTGCCCATTTGTTGTTTCTGTGATATACTGCAGTTGCTGTGAAGAGAAGCTTCTCTGATGAAGCATGATATTTAAACTTACCTGTAAATTTAAGGATAAGATTTAGAAGGTAGTAAGAAATTATGCTGGTCAAGCAATATGAAGCCAGCAGATATTTTTCTAAGGTCAATGATCTCAATAGCCACTAGTATTTCCAGTAACAAGCATGATTTCCCTCTTGTTTTGTGGCCCCAAGCCCAAACTGTTGTTTGCCAAATATGTGAGTGGCACTTCATGCACCTTTTGCATATCTTATTATACTGCTAAGTTTTATTGTCTATCAATGTTTCAACTGAGTAGTACAGTTTAATTGCTTCCCTCCTTTGGCATCCTGCATAGTATTTTCTGGAACCATGGAAGCTACAATTCAGAAAAAATGCTTTCAGTTCAAATAAAGACCAAACCATCTGAATCATGTACCCTAATGTGCCTGGAAGTGGAAAAAGTCTAAATGTCCTTTAACATATGAAGGGATAATGAAAATACAGAACATATACATAAGGAATACTATTTATGTGTAAAGAAATATGAAATTTAGAAGTGAATGGATGGAC
Source organism: Psammomys obesus (assembly GCF_907164565.1). Taxonomy (NCBI): domain Eukaryota; kingdom Metazoa; phylum Chordata; class Mammalia; order Rodentia; family Muridae; genus Psammomys; species Psammomys obesus. The sequence continues at coordinate 8,353 of NW_026591804.1, forward strand.
CTAGGAAAGATTACATAGAATGAGGTAATATACACCCCAAAGACCTCCAAATGCCTAGAGTTCTCTCAGTTGGAGTTCCTAGCTATAAATACTCAGATATGAGCACACAACATGGAGTACCCACAGAAACTAGGAAAGTATAAAGGGACAAAAATTTAGAGTGGAGGAGGACTGAAAGGGGAATAACAGTACATAGGTGACATAAAGGGGCAAATACAATAATCATAAGGAGTAAGATCACTACAAGAGGAAGAGGCACAAATAATACCAAGTTTTTATAATAATAATAATGTTGTTATATTACTCTTTCATATGTTACATGCCAACCTCAGTGTCTTCTCTTTCCACTCCTCTCAGTCTCTTCCCTTACCCATAATTTCCTCTCCCCCAGATTCACTCATCCTCAATTTTCCTTCAGAAAAAAAAGCAGGGTTTCCAAGGATATCAAATGAAAACAAGACAACAAGTTGCAATAATACTAATCACATGCCCTCATATCAAGGCTGGACAGGGCAACTCAGTTGGAGAAAAAGGGTCCTAAGCACATCAAAAGAGTCAGAGACACCCCTCTTCCACTGTTGGAAATTTAATAAGAACACCAAGACACACAATCATAACATAATGACCAAGGTTGTTTGATAAAGCCTCAAGGAATCACTACTTTATATTTACCAAAATTCTACACAATAAATTGTAAGTGTGGATTTTATTTCTTCAGATTAGTGAATGATAAAAGAGTCATACCCAAGCTTTATGAATACTGTGCTGAACCCACAGCTTTTCTAGTTAAATATCCCTAGGCAATGTCTAAGGCCTAGAAGCTTCTAACCTCCATACAATCTAATCTTCTGCAAGCTGGGACCTTAAAGTCTTCAGCTTCCTGCCTCTGTCTGCTGGCCTAGAATCTTTTCAGCCTCTGAGATTTACTGCTGAAGAAACTCACACTTTTGTTCTTTCTGTACTCTGCCTGACTGGTTTAACCCAGCTGTTCTGGCTCAAAACTCCTCTCCAAGCTAACTGATTTAAACTGAACTCTCTTGGCTTCTAAGTGAATTGCTTTGCTTGGAAAAACTGTCTCTGACACCCATGAACTAAACTGCATGAATACAACCATATTCATCTGAACTGCTCTGAATTACACCAAACTGTACTGAACTTCTGAACTCTACTGTCACTAGGAACTCTTCTATTTCTGTACTGCTCTTAAGTAGCTTCTTTTTCCTGTCTGTTCCAGTGAGAGTCAGGTGTATACTATCTCTGACTCATTCTGAAAAATCTTTCTCTAATTTGTCACTTTGTCTGCTCCTCAATTAGAAATCATTTGGGGGGAATGATGAAAGGTGTGTACTAAATTCCAGCCAGAAGATTAAATGTAGGTTGTGTATATACTATAGCCAGAGGGATTTCAGTTATGTAATAAGTGCTTGTCTGTATTCCAGTAGTATCACATAGAGCCTGGTCTTTGAATGTGATCCCTTGCCAGAGTAGTCATGTTGCTGAATTAAAATTCCTGTACAATAAATACAAGAGTGTGTTTGTGTGTGTGTGTGTGTGTGTGTGTGTGTGTGTGTGTGTGTGTAGCATATGTATGTTGAAAGAAGTTAAGCCATTTGGCCTGAAAATAATTCCTACAATAACCATAGACTAACCAAAACCCCAGTATATGACTTTAAAAACCTCCTTTTAATAGTCAGGGTAGTTCAAAGGTTCCCCAATCAATATAGATTATCAATATTTGTTATCCCTGGCTTCTTAAGAGAAGTTGAGAATAGGTCTCTATTGATGAAAACATTGCTATTCCTATTAATAAAAAATTATGACTAAGATTAACATACTAAAATTAAAATTAGAAAAGAGTAGTTATTTGAAAGGTAGGAAATGAGAAACAAACTTTAAAAAGTTCCTGTATAAAATGCTTTGAAAGGGATGATTGTCTGTGATGGTAAAGGACTGACCTAATTAAGATGCCTAACTAGATTGAATGCCTATATATTTTAAATCTGAATGCTTTAAATGATTTCATGTACTGGCAGTTAGAAAATATAAAGACCACAGGAGGATTGATCCTGTGACCTCAGCTTCATTAGCTGAATACATTTAATGAACAGAGTTAACATGGTTCTTGGAATGGCTGAGACACTTGTCATCATTGCTCATCAGCCCACACATAGACACTTCACTGTAATGAAGGCCAAGGTATCACACTAATTTTATTCCTGTGTGTGGAAAGAGTAGTTAATCTCTGCCTGTTCATTTATTTTTAATTATGAATGAAATTTCCCCAATATTGTTTGATGTTTTTCAGCTGATTTTCATTTCATTGCATAAATATCAGTTGATTAGCTTTTAATGTCTTATATAAAGGAGTAAGGACAATTAATACAATACCTTAATCAATT
>NW_026591805.1:0-5231 GCF_907164565.1 Psammomys obesus
CTTACTTTATAGCTTCCTCATCCAATCCTAAATTGCCAAAACTGCAATTTCAAATTTCCCACAATTTTTCTTTTAAAAACTTAAAGGCCTTTGTCTCCCGGTGCCACTCTTTGCTGACCGGCAGGGGTGACCCCATTGTGCAATGGTTAATAAACCTCTTGCTTTTGCAATGAGTTGTGGTTTGGGGGAGTTTCTGGAAGGGGTGCGATCTTAAACTCCTGAGCTGTGAGACCCCAGGTTTTATATTTTTGGTGCGTTGGCCTGGAAAGGGCGTGCCCCTTCCCCAGCCCTCATCAGACTAAACTCTGAGGTCAAGCTCGGAACAGGTTAGTCTGATTTCTGTTTTGCTTTGCTTGTTTCTGTCTTACCAATCTGTTTCTTGTCAGAGATGGCCGCCATGAGGCAACCTCTCAATCAGATTTCTGTTTCTGTTTAGGCGCCTATCTGGACCTTTTTGGTCATCTGATCAGTCATTGCGATAGACAGACGTGTCAGAATATCACTTGACTGGGAACTGGGGGATGCTCCCGGTTCCGTTTGGGAGGTTGGATCTGAGACGGTCCTCCTCCCGTCTGATTTTCGTAGAGAGCGACCACCACCAGGCAGTCGTTTTGTCAGGGCATTGTGGTCTGTGAACAGGGAGGAAATGGAGATATTCTGCTCCTCCAACCTGGACTGGGCAGGAGCAGAGAAATTCTGCTCCCCCAGCAATTTGAATCCTGTGTTTCTCATGTATGTATTTATTTATCTGTGTCTGTTTCTTTGTAGACTTGGACTGATGAAAATTCGGACAGAGGACAGTTAAAATTAGAACTAGTTCTCAGCCCGGGAGTGAACAAGGCTGCATGGCAGGACACCAAGCAGTGTAGTGCGCTCTCCCTCCGGAGGGAGTGCTTTCGGGTGGCTGGGGAGATGCGTGGGGCTGGAGCTTGGGCGGGTGGTGCTCAGGCACTTGAGCATCTATGAAATAACAATGCACACCCAGCAGGGCACACGGGCTTGATGTGGCCCCTTGTTGCGATGGACAGGTGAAGAGCATGGGGGAGGGGAGAGGCCCGGCCGGGAAGCAGGTTCAGGACCTGCGGGGGAGGTAAGCTAGAGTAAAGCTCACAAGGGAGCCAAGGGAGCAAGCAAGGCTCGTGGGCTCCCTTGGTGGAAGTCCTTGTACGTGGCTAGGTGGGGATTGGCACCGTGGCTGCTCCACAACAGGAGCTGCTCCGGTGCAGAGAGTGAGGAAAAACTCCTCCCCCTTGCCTTCATGCCACCTCAGCAGGGAAGTGAGAGGCAGGAGCTCACCACGCCCTCTTGCTCCTCTCTTCCCTCCTCCCACCTAGGGGGCTTGCAACTTACAGATCAAACAGCAATTTAGGAAGAAAACTGCACTTGCTGTAATGTTTAGAATTACAGCTGAGTCTAAATAAAAAAAGTTTTGTCTGTCTGTTTAAATATAAGGTCATTATATGATTGGTTTCAACTGGTCTTAAATGGTTGGTATGATCAAAAATAATTGGGTATGTTTTGGGGTTAAATTCAAATTCTTGTTTAAAACACATATATGTGCCTATGTGTTTGTAGGGTCTATGAATGCATATGTTTAAATAACAACAAGGTAAATTGCCACATGGTGTGTGGCTCAGGAAAAGAACAAAGGTTACAAAATCTCTGAGTCAAAATGATTTTATTTCCTTTTAGGATAAGAAGGAAGTCTTGTTCTAAGTTGATATTGGTTCTGAAGATTGGGTTGTTTTCACTGATAAATTTTGGTCTTAAAATCTGGTTTTGGCTTTTAAAATTATGGTTATGCTTTGTAAATTCACTCCTGAAGAAGATACTTTGCTTTGATATTGCAGGGACGAGTTTTAAAAATTGTTTAGATGTTTAAGATGATAAAACATTTACAGTTTATCAGATTTTTTAAGCAATAACTCTTGGGCAGTCTAACAATGAACTTAAAACAGTTTCCCAACCCTTTGAAAAAATAAAAAAAAAAATTTTGATGGGAGTTTTTCTGTTGTCTGAAAAGAAAAAGAGAATGAGCAAGAGATATTTAAAAAAAAGAAATAGCTTGTCTAAAGCAAGAATGTCTGGCTAAGCCAGAAAAGGAAAGCTAGGAACCTGAAGGTATATAGGATGTTGCAGAAGGTTAGTGGATGTATTATAAAAAGCCAGAGAGTTAATATGATTTGAGAAAGAACTGTATTTAAATATGTTATAATTCATTTAAAAGGCTGGTGATTCTTTATTACAAAATGTTTTCTTATGCTCTTTTAAGGAAAAAGAATTCTGGCTGATAGGTTTGGTATGGTATTGTCAGTCGCAGCCTGTGCTGACACATGGCTAGCCACCATGATGGTTCAGGGATAGAGAGTACGTAAAGCTGTAGCTTTGCTGCCATATTTGTTCAGGGCCTCCAGCTGAGTTCAGTTACATGTGGCCAGCCGCCATGCTGGTCCAGAGATAAAGAGGGTGGAGCCATGAGTTTGCCACCATTTTGTTTAGGTCTCTCAGCTATGTTCAGTCCTCTGATTAGTGCAAAGTGCAAAGCTTTTTACTGTTCAGTTTTAATACAAAGTGGTAGGAGCAGCAAGATTTGCTAGCCCCTCTATAAACTGTATCTGATTAAAAGGTTTGCTTTGATTTTAGTTCAGAAAGAGCAGACTTAAAGCTATGCTAACGACTGCAGTTGGTTAAGATGTTGAGCTTTACCTAGTGTCTTTGTATAGGTTTTTTTTAAGGTTAAGCCTAGGATGGGTAGCTATAAAGTTTGCCTATTTGTCTTAAAATATATAGTTCTAGAACATGCATCTCAGAAATAAGCTAGAACTAGACTGAATAGCATTCTGTCTTATAGGACACAGTTTAGAACAGATAATAAAAACAAAGAGTAACTCAGATATGCTGGCCCTCAAGCTTATCAGAGATCTGATAAATATGGCATTTTAACATATGTAAGTTTATTGTGACAGAAAGTCCCAAAATCCTGTCAGTAGCTCCCCAAGGTCTCCGAAAAGATTTGGACAATGACAGATGATCTTGACTCTGGATTATGGTATGCTAACCACTGGGCAATACTGCCTCAACTGGCCCACTACGAGTGCCCAGCCAAACCTGTGGACAAAGACACCCGGAAAGCCATTGTTTCACATTGCAAGAGGCAAGGTGAGGTCAATCTCTCGTGTTCCTTCTTTCCACAGAAGCAGCTTCTCATCCTCTATGCCTAATGGCTGGACTGCCTCTGCTCAGGAATCCAGGAGACCACAGGAGCCAGGGACACTGCCTAGGTGATGGACTAACTAGTCATCTCTGTCATTTTGATTGGTACATTTACCTAGCTCATAATTTATCCTTCTCAGGTCTCTGATTACATTGATGGCTAGGCTGGGAGGCTAGGCTTAGTTAATGGTAGCTTGACAGCTAAAGAGCAGACAGTTAGGTTCACTATCAGCTCATTGGACAGTTCATTAGTAGTTAAAACTACTAGGTACTATATCTTTTGTGTAAAAAGAAAAACAGGTTTGCCCTGCTCACAGGCTTTACATCAGTTGCCAATGCCTTATAATAATAGTTAAATAAAAAAGATATAAAGTTTATGTAGGGTCTGAGGATATAGGAATTCAGGTTATAAAAATCTAAAAAATGTTGCTCTACATACTGATCAAAGTGTCAATTTAATGAACATCAGGTTAACACTTAAATAAATAAATAAATAAGTACAAGCAGTTTCTCACACAGGCAATTTTACTTAGCCAAAATATAAGAGGGCTTACTCAAGGTTGCACAGAGCCTGCTGTCTGGTTACTATGGTTGCACGGAATTTCTCAGGGTCAGAGCACTCCGCTGTAGGACCACCAAGGTCAATCTGTGAGACACTGGACTTTGAAAAATAGCCAAGAGGCTGAGTTCCGCTGCTCAGATGTCGTTAACTCCAAAAAGGCTGCCACATGGACACACTTAAGTTGTTTATAAAAGATATAAAACAAACAGCTGACTAGTACCCATTCTGTTGGATATAGTTTTTATCTGTTACTCTCAAAATGTTGTTGTATTAGATTTGCTATGTTACTTTTCTGAGTTTTTTAATATATATATATATATATATATATATATATATATATATATATATTTCCTTTTGTGTACCAAAAATTCATATGAGTTTATAAAAATCAAAAGGTCATGAGACCTGGATCTGGCATAGCTCAAATGGATCCCAGATGAGTTTTTCCCTGGTGTTGGGATTCCTCACTTTTCCCATTTAACAGACAAATCTTAACTTCTGTCTCTAGTCTGAATTTGTCTCAGCAGATTTTTACCTGGTTGACTCTGGGCTGCAAGCTGAAATCTGGACTTGTTGGAAGCTGACATGACTGCTCCCTGTCTCTTCAATTGGATCAACTAACCAGACTGTTATGGACTGCCTCATTGACCAGCCTTTGACTGGTTCCTAGTAATCTTTACTAAATTTAAAAAAAAAAAAAAAACAACTTATGATTAAACAAAAGGCCACAATTTTGACATCAAAGTAAGAAATTCTAGTATCTTGGGCGGGAGCTCTAAAGATCTGGGAAAAATCCTTAAATTCAGTTAAAAGCAACTTCCTTGGGCACTCAAAAAAAAATGGGACCCTTATCTACTTGGCTTGTTTCTTTAACATTTAAACCCAGATAATTACAGACTAAGGTAACTACCCATGTACTCTCCCCAACTTTTGACCAGCATTTCAGCCTCTTTCAAACTGAGATATCAACGATCCAATCATCAGCATGAAGAAATTCCAGAAGACGGATCATTGGCCCATTGTCCCATTCTACAGTCTGAAATGTTGAGTCAAAAGGGAAAAAAATTTCTCAAGATAAAATTTTCACTCTGCAGCTGCTTCAGGATTGAAGCAGTTACAAGGAGAAGGGGGAAATAAAAGGGTTAGACTAACTTTGTAACCTGTATGTCTTCTAAAGCCAATAGCTTTGAATTTTAGGTTCAGGTTAAGCTAAAGCCTCTTAGTACCTTTCCAGAGAATGGAAAAATGTGACCCTATCTGTGAGGACAGAAAAAAAAAAAGGGCAAGCAAGCAATAACCTTCATTCAGCAAAAAGAAGGACCAGACCCTTGTCTTTGAGATAGCGTTTCTTAGCAATGAACCCAGACTTCTTCTGAGTAGCTTTTGACCTCCAGCCAAAACTCTGCAGCCCCTAATCTTCAAGGATGAGCTAACCACCCCCACCTTAAATTGCAGC
>NW_026591806.1:0-5969 GCF_907164565.1 Psammomys obesus
GAAAGAAAGAAAGAAAGAAAGAAAGAAAGAAAGAAAGAAAGAAAGAAGAAAGAAAGAAAAAGAAGAAAGCATTCTCTGTTTAGATCTGTGCCCCATTTTAAATTGAATTATTTCATTTTTGATATCTAATTTCTTGAATTATTTATATATTATGGATATTAGTTCTCTAATAGATGTGAAGTTGGTACAAATCTTTTTCCATTCTATAGGCTGCCATTTTGTTCTATTGACAGTGTTCTTTGCCTTATAGCAGCTTTTCAGTTTCATGAGATCCCATTTATTAATTGTTGATCTTAGTGTCTGAGCTGTTGGTGTTCTGTTAAGAAAGTTGTCTCCTGTGCCATTACATTCAAGGCTATTCCCCACTTTTTCTTCTATCAGGTTCAGTTCTATTAGGTTTTATGTTGAGAGCTTTGGTCCTCTTGGACTTGGAGTTTTTATGCAGAGTGATAAATATGGATCTAGTTGCATTCTTCTACATGCAGACTCCCAGTTTGACCAGCACCATTTGTTGAAGATGCTGCCTTTTTTTCCAGTGTGTATTTCAGACTTCTTCATAAAAATCAGGTGTCAATAGGTGTGTAGATTTATGTCTGTGTCTTCAGTTTGATTCCACTGAACAACAGGTCTGTTTTTATGCCAATACCTTGCGTTGTTTTTTATTACTATAGCTTTGTAGTACAACTTGAAGTCATGGTTGGTGATACCTCCAGCAGTTATTTTTTTGTGCAGGATTGTTTTAACCATCCTATTTTTTTGTTTATGTTTTTCCATACAAAGTTAAGAATTATCCTTTCAAGCTCTATAAAGAACTATGTTGAAATTTAATGGGGATTGTGTTGAATCTATCAGTTGCTTTTGATAGTTTGGCCAGAAAAATGGGTTAAATTTGGATTATATTTGCCACTTTGTTTAGAATTTTTTTCCTATAAAATTACGGTAACATAATGTGACATAATTTATTTTCATTTGACTTTGAACAGTAGAATAACACTAAAGATTTTTGGGATAAAATTTATATATATATATATATATATAAAATTTAAATGGAGTTCTATCTATCTATCTATCTATCTATCTATCTATCTATCTATCTATCTATCTTATAACGCACACCAGAAGAGGGCACCAGACCTCATTATAGATGGTTGTGAGCCACCATGTGTTTGCTGGGAACTGAACTCAGGACCTCTGGAAGAGCAGCCAGTGTTCTTAACCTGTGAGCCATCTCTCCAGCCCCCAGTGGAGTTCTCTTATACAGAGGAATAATGCTTTAACCAGACACCATAGACTACTGCCAGGTGTGAGTTGCCTTCCTTCAAGTCGTCAAGGGTTATTTCCATAGATCCCCTCAACAATACAGGCTACTGCTGTTTCTCTTGGTTACCCAGCAGAACTTGATGGTAAGACTCTTTTGTTAAAAATATAGTATATTGAGTCATTGCCCATGAAGAAATAAAGCTCAGGCTTGCCTTGGACTCACAACAATCCTTCTACCTCTGTCTCCTGAATGCTAGGGTTATAGGTGTAAGCTACCCAGACCAGCTTAATTCTAGATTTTAAGAATACATCTGTGACATGTCCGAGTTTGTATTGGATTCTAGGTATGGATGGTGTCCCCCCCCCCATCTGTCCCTCTGCCTTTCCCTCCTCACCTCTCTTTCCTATTCTCCCTATTGCTAGATATTGGACTCAGGTCCTCAGGCAGATGCTGTATCACTGAGCCGCTGTCCCAGCTCATCTTTTTTGTTTCTTTTCTTTACACATGGTCTGCTTTTTTCTTTTCTCTCTCTGTTTGCTTTTTCAAGACAGGGTTTCCCTGTGTAGGCCTGGCTGTCCTAAACTCCCTCTGTACACCATGCTGGCCTTGAACTCAGAGATCTGCCTGACTCTACTTCTCAAATGCTGGGATTAAAGACCTGTGCCGCTGTGACCCAGGCTATCCCTGTCTTCACACGAATGTCCATGATAAGGAGAACAGGAGCTGGTCCTCAGCTCTGACCCCAGATCCACTTTTCAAAAGTGAGACCCAGCAGGACAAAGGCCCTTCCCCACTGGTGGAACCTCAACCTAAAATAGCAATAAAAATGTCATCTCGCAGGATGATGTGAGCTCCCAGGAAAACATGAGTTCTTGTCCACAGAAGCCTTTCTGGAAGCACATTATTATCTTGACCTAGAAACCACCCTTCAGAGGACACTCGCCCCTGAGCCTGGCCTAGCGGGAGGGGTTAATGTAAATGCTGTCGAGTTGACTCCGTCTTCCACTCCCTGCTGCTCTTTCTTGCCCTTGAAGGTGTACCATGCTCTCTCTCGAAGCATTTCCTGTGTGAAGAGGCTCAGAAGGCAACAGATTGAGTGACTAAGAGCTTGCCTTACCAATTTCAGTGGGCCGGGCCTCCTCTAGTGCTCATTATAGCTCCGTCCTGCTCGTCTTTCTGGTTGTCAGCGGTAGACACAGGATAAGCCAGGAAGGAAGCCCTGCTCCACTGCCAAGTTGATGAGTCTTTCTGTCCCTTCTACAGATCATCTTACCTTGGTTAACGCAGTCAGACAAAATGCACAAACAGATCCAAGCGCTGGGCTCTATTTCCCGACTGCTGAGGTTTATTTGTAATTTCTCTGATCTGTCAGTGAGTATTTCTGGAACCATGCAAGGCTGACCCAGCATGCCTTGCTTCTCTGGGCAAGGATGCTGGCTGAGCCCAGGGTTCTGTGGGGGCAGCTGGGGGGCAGGTAGTCAGTGAACGTGCTGCTTTTCTGTATCAGTGTTTATTTCTGTCCCTGACGATCAAGAGGCTTGATTTATTCTTTGGTTTGTCCTGGGCTTCATAAGCTTGGATGAGCCTGGTTGGGGTCCTTGGCTTATACACTGGATGCCGACCCAGTGCCCACTGGGTAATATATTTCAAGGCTCTGGCTGTTCGTTTCCATGCATGTCATCTAGGGGGGGCTTTTCTTAGCTAGGAGACTGTTGGGTAGGAAGGATTGGGTCACATAGAGACGATGATACAGGAATGTAGAAGGAAAAAGTTTGGGTGGGGCCCCTTAGTGGGGAGAAGCCCCCTCAGGAGGAGGGGTAACCATTTCTGCTTCCTGTTAGAACATGGCATCGTTCTCCATAATCGGGAAACTGATAGGCACCTTCAGCCTCTTCTGCCTGGATCCCAGCCAAGAGATCAGTGCAACAGCGTTAGAAGCACTGTATTACTTGTTCACCATCCTTGTGCTTCAGAGAAGTAAGTGAACTACTGAATCGGTGGAAACCTGCATTGTTTCAGACATACCCCAAAAGGTTGGTCCCTCTAGCAGGGGCATCTGAGAGCTGATACGATATGCCATAAGGCAGGGAGGCCAGGTGATCAACTGATCAAATCTGGAAACTTTACTCGGATAAATGCTAGCTCGATTTCGGCAGTTAAGCTTGAAGTCACTTATGGGGTCCACTTGAATCCTCAATGTTTCCCAGATGTCCCATCCCAGCCACATGCATAACACTAGGGAAGTAAGCATCTTTTTTGGGGAAACAACTGTGGGCATTTTTGAACTAGCCCTTCTGTTTCAAACAGTCATGATCACAGAGGCACCAGGGAATTGACAAACTCCCCAGACTCAGCAGTTTCTGAGACCCTGGCTTCTAATGATTAAGTGGGTTGCTCTCTGCTAAGCACACAGGAATGCTCAGTCCACTGTTGGTCCTGGTGCAAGAACAGGTGCCAGCTTGAGACCCAACCCACATCCTCTCTTCACCTTTCACTCAAGTGCTAGGGACCTCCCTCTGTTCTTTGGGGCCAATGGTGCTTCATTCATTGTCTCTATTGCTCCCAGAGGCTTGGAGGAGAGATGGGAGCCTGGGTTCATTTTTCTGTTAAGGCCTAGCCCCTAACTTGCTGTTTTTGGATTGGAGGAGTAAGACTGAAGATGGAGACTGTCCTGAAAAACTTACAGAAGCATTTCCGTGGAAACTGGATGGCCAACATGCAGAATCTCACACTGGTAATCCAGATGGCCGTGTGTATGGGATGCCCAGAGGGGGAGAGCTAGTGGGGAAGAGCGGAGGCAGTAATAATCCCCCACAAACAGGAGTGTTTACAGAGTTCAATCTCAGGGACATGTGGTTAAGAGTGTAAAATCCATTCTCTCCTAGTGACACTTGAGTTGTGTGAACTTTGAGGTCACCAAGAAAGTTTTAGGAAGAAGTGCTGATGTCCCCAAGTTGAGCCAACCCAGATCAGATGTACAAGAGCGTCTTTTGGTCCTTCCTCCGACATCCCACTCCACAGCACACCTGGCTGCTCTTCCTCCTGTGTAGCTCTTCAGTCTGTCCACCACGCAGCATCCCCACAGCAGTTATTCTGAGTCCCCTATCACTTCCTGCCTGATTAGTACAGCAGCCTCTTCCTTGAATGCTCCATTTCCAGCCATCTCTCATTCATTCAGGAAAATGTTTCTAAGATACAAGCTTCACAACATTCCCTTCAGACCATGTGAGAACTCTCTGTTGTTCTTACTTTTCAGGTTGAACCTCCTCAGTTGGTTCACAAGGACCTTTGAGATCCTGTTCCTGACTTGTCTGTCCTGCCTTGTCCTTATTCGGTCTCCTTTTGCTGCTGGCCCCAGTCTTCCATACAGGACACTGTAGTCACACTGAGGTCCCTTCCAACCCAGCCTTCACATATTCTGTATCATTGCTGGAACTTGCTCCCCATTCTCCTCAGGATTGGGTCCCAGGAAGCCTTTTTCAGTCTTCCCAGTTAGTTTCATTGCCCTGACACAGCCATTATCAGCATTTTCCTCCATGCTTCCTTTCCTCCTTCCCTATCCTGGATGATGCTGAGTACTCAGAGGGCAAAGGCATTGAGCATCTTGCTCACAGTCCTTCCTAGAGCCCAGCAACGAAGCCACACACAGTTGGTACCAATGCTGCCTGGCGGCAGTGAGCTTCCCAGGTGCAGATTCCTGTTAGTAGGCATGCCTGGCTGCGTTCTACTTGCTTTGGAATGCTGGAAAGTCACTAGGCATAGAACATGTTCCCCGTGGGCTCACCTAACTGCAGTCCAAGTAGAAAAATGAAGGTCCTTTGGCATTATCCTCTGTGTCACATTGTCTGGACTATTACTCCTTTCTGGGGACATCAGAGTTGGTGGCTCTCTGGAGATGACCTCACCGCAAAGGTGCTTCCCAGGCTGCCTCCTAACAGAACCCTGCCTGATGGGTCTCTGTGCACACTGGATACTTTGGGGGCAGTCTTCAAGCGGGATGCTGGAATGGAGAGGTCCTCTCTTCTCTTAGTTCTTCAGGAAATACCTGACGCCTATAGAGAGAGCTGATATGATCTTGGTGGCCATGGAGGCCATGACCAGCGGCAGCAAGAATGATGTCTTTGCAGCCTCCCAGATGTTAGAGATGGTCCTGCAGCACCCTTTTCCAGAAGTTGCCAAGGTAGGCTTTTGGGGGACTCACTGCTTCAATGTCTTTCTGTTCTTTTTTAGGGTCTTGTTTCATTTCCTATCAACTTGAGCTTGAACAACCCCAAGTCCCTTAGCCCTGAAGAGCAAAGCCATATGGAAAGTTGTTTTTGCAATAGTGTAAAAGGTTTTTTTTTTTTTTATGTTGCTTTGTTTTGTTTTGTTTTGTTTTTGTGAGAAAGAATGAAGTAGTGATGACCAGGCCTCCATCTCTACTAGGAAGGCAAGAACTGGGTCAAAGATATAGTTGAAGAGTACTATGGCCCTACAGGACCAGAAGAGACCTTGGCCACCCTTCCTGCTTCCAGATGCTGTGTATGTGTTGTGTTGTGTAGCTGCTCCTTCATGGAGGTGGGAGAAGGCATGGTCAAGGGCAAAAGTAGATGTGGTATAGATGTTAGTGACCAACTAAATGCCTGACAGAAACAACTCCAAGAGGGAAAGCTAGCCTGGTGGGGGGGGGGCATGCCTGTAATCTCAGTACTTGGGCTTAAGTGCTGGG
>NW_026591807.1:0-4691 GCF_907164565.1 Psammomys obesus
TTCAGTTTCTCAACTGATCCCCTTGAAGAATTTTTGTTTTTTTTTTTTAAAGACAGGGTCTTCTTATGCAGTCAGGCTGGCCCTTGGCTTACTATTAGCTGAGGATAACCTTGAACTCCTGGTTAACCTGTCTCTATTTTCCAAATGCTAGGATTATAGGTGTGCACTACAGCACAGGGCCCATGGGTGAGAGAAGGATTGAAATTTCTAAAGATTCCTCTTTTATTAGTTTGTTGAACCCCACAACATGGAGGTCCATCTTTCCCATTGCATAGCTGAGGAAACTGGCCTGAGAACTTCATCTGTTGCAGGCCACAGGACTAGCGAATGGAAGGGTTGAGCTTTGGCTTCAAGCCCTGTCTGTAGGAACACAAGAAGATATGAAAGAGCAACAGAGGCCTGAACTCAAGCTCATTATCCACTCTGCTTTGGGGAGAGGCTATCCACATTGCCATAGCCTTCATTCTTTTGTCTTATCCCTTCTGGAGTCAACTTTGGATAATCAGGTTTTTGTTTGTTTTTTCCTAGCCTCCCGTTTTAGTCTCCATCTTCACTTCTCATTGCAACAGGCCCTTAAGGCTATATGCATCTCCCCACTAGTTGACGATAAAGGCTCCCGAGGCTGACTTGAGATTCAAAGTCCATTTATAATTAGGGATTTTAAAACCAGTTTTGGACAGTCCTAGAAATCTGTGAGATACTGAGAGTGACTTAAAGGCCTTCCTCTTCCCAGTCATTTTTGCATCAGTGGCCATGTCTTTTGCAGAAAATCTCTTAAGTTCACATCTGAATACTTTCTATGTTGGCTTCCATGTTTACATGAGAGGTGCTACAGATGCCTATCCGACACCTTGGTGGTTTTCTAGTCTTGTCAATGGAGGGAAAGTGGGGCTCTCCCTCCTCAGCCCACCTGATAAAACCAGCTAACTTCCAATGACACCTTTTTTTCAGGATTGTGCCAATCAGAAAAAAATGCCTATCAGTTAATTCTGGATTTTATGGAACCAGGACAGATGGTAAGGAAATTCTTTGAGAACTGAGGTGCACAGTGGGACAATCTGAAGGTCCATGCTTCCCTAGCCCTAGCCCGAAAGCCATCTGAATGTCAGCTTGTTATTGGCTCTTGATCTGGGGAAATATTGGAGGCCAGGCCACTAGATAAAATGCCAGTACCCCTCCTGTCTAAAGAATCTTACTTGTAGACTCTTTGTCCTACTGTCCCCAGAAGGCTACAAAGGCTCAAAATAGTGATGTCTAGCACATAATTTATGCTTTGGTCTAGTTGTGTTGAGACTGGACAGAGTGTGGGGTGCAGGTTTCAGGTTCTGCTCTGAGGCACGCTCTATCTTCTGTCCCAGCTTGAGTTAGACAAGCTCAATTTTCTGAATGCTGTGGAAATCTTGAGCAGTCTTGTACGTGATCAGACAAACGGCAACATGAATAACTACTATCCTAAAGTCCTTCTGGCCAAGAAAATTGAGGTGAGAAAGGACACATCTCTTAGTTGAAGGGGACAGTCCTAAACCCGGGGGGGAATGGTATCCCTTTTTGAGGTAAAATCTCATTTTTCCTGGTCTCTCTAGAAACTCATCCTGGAAGAGTCCACTGAGATCTTGGATAGCAGTGTGCGTGAGCAAGCCATGCTGAGCATCGTGATCCTGAGGTTCCTTCCCCATGGACCCTCTCCTAGCCTCTGGGACTCTGATCCTGAGAACATGTGGGTTAGGAGGACAGGCAAAGTCTGGGAACCTGACTGGAGGATAAAGGTGGCAAAGTCTATGGTTGCCACTTCATCTGCCTACATCCTGGGACCAGGGGGGATCTTTTGGAAATCCATTAGGACATCTAGTGTAGGAAGCCTTCCTAATCAACGTTCTCCTTCCCTGACAAGGAGTCATTAGAAAGTGGCCCACAGTTTTCTGTACCTCAGAGAGTAGCAGAGCAGTTTCCCCCAGAGGGTTCTAAAAATGTACCTCAACCTCACACAGGACCCCCTAAGTCACCTGTTATTACCCCTTCTCCTCCAAGTCAGGTGAAGCCGCCTTTCCACTTAGGCCAGAAGCTGGAGCTGGTCAGCGCTTGTGTCACCAGCGTATTTTCTCTGCCGCTCATCACGCCCAGTCTAGACCGGAAGGAGAGTGCTAGCCTCTACCTCCAGGTAACTCCCCACCGCACCCCATATTGTCTCTTGCTCCAGAACTCCATGGGGGTGAATTTGTCTTGGGGACCGCTTCCTGTTTGCTTGGCTTCTTGGCCTCCTCCCTCCTCCTTCAGGAGCCCAAAGCCCCAAGGCTTCCACTCTGCTCGCTGTCATCTGATCTTCCCAGGGAATGGTCACTGCCCATATCCTTTTTCTCTGAAGCTCACATGCCATCCAAAATCTGAGATAGTCTGGCAACAAAGCCCATAGATTATATAAAATAATCAGCGAAGGAACTGCCAAATTTTCCCAAGAATATTTGGTTTTAAAGTTGGGGCTGGGGTATAGCTCAGTGGTAAAGCACTTGTTTAGCACCCAAGAGGCTTGGGTTCGGTTCAGGTTCCCAGAACTGCAAAATCAAAACACAGAAGTCTCCGAAAACTGGTAGAACGACTCTCTAACAGCTGAGAATCCTAAGGGGCTGTCTTAGTTGGGAAGAAGTGCCTAGAGCCTGTATTGCACTATTGGCTACCATTTGAGATGGGCTAGGTTCTACCTGTAGTAAGGTCAAGGAACGTCAGCACTAAGGAGACTAAGATGCACACATCTTAGTGAGTGGGTGCGAGGACGACATGACCACACTGGCACCTTCATCCTAAGGAAGAGCTGGACGGTGTGATCAGGAAAATAAGCGAGCATGTGTCAGTCATACACCCTGTGTCTCCTCACTTCTCAGACAATCCAGGCCTTGGATGACATGCTACAAGCTCTTGTGATGGAAGATTTGAAGCCCAACATGTTTATACTACAGAGCTTCTTGGAGGTAGGTGGCTGCAGAAACTGGAGCCCATACTCTGTCCTGTACTCTATGCTAGGTGAAGCAGGAAATGAGTCTGACAACAGTCTGGGTGCTCCTCTGAAGATCCTCATGCATGAGCATCACTGGAGGATGCAGTCCTGTGTCTCCCCCAAGATGTTCTAGGGATGATATTTGGGAACCACAGTCATCAAGACCCATTTCTGGCTAGAACTTGGGCATGCGGGAACATTAGCAGTGATCATATTTCTGTCTGGGTTACACTTGAATCTTAGTGTATTTCTGCTTGGTGTTACTGCTCTGTGATGACGACCAGTGTTCACCCCTTAAGCTACCCTTCTGCTTCTTGATTAGTACCTCTAGGAGACCCAAAGCATTTCAGGGTACTTCTTTTATCTTTAGTTGATTTAAAACATTCTTAGTTTTGACAAATTTTCACTTCCTGAAAAAGAGTTTGAATCAGGAAAGCAGCCAAGAGTCCCTCGAAAATAATGTTCATGAGCAAAATGGCTATTGACTGGGGTAAGATATTTTGCATAAAATTCTGTATTATTACAAATAAAAAGATATGAGTGTCCAGTATCTTGTCCAGGTATTTATTCCTATTCGGGAGAACGACTTAGTGCTTTGGAATGTACTGTTGCTGGTGTGTTTGTTGAGAGGCATTTCTGTGCTTTATAGACACCTCACTGTGAGTATGATAACAAACCCTCTGTTATCCTTGGAGTTTATGGGGGAAGGAAGGCACCAAGCTCCAGTCCTGGTCAGTGTAAAGTCCTTGGGATTCATTACTAGGCTTCTTGTTCTCCAAAAATAGATGGTACTAGGCATGGTGGGTATGTCTATAAATACAGCACTGAGATGCAGAAGCAGAGGGTGATAATGAGTTTGAGGCAAACCTGGGCTAAATAGGGAGACTTGTCGTACATTTATATATATATGAACACACATATATATAAAATAACCCATTTAAAAGCTAATTTTATTAGCTTTTAAAAAATAGCTGTCTGCATTTTTTCTCTTTTTTTAAAATTGAAAATAGATTCTTTTCTTATACAGTATATCCTGATTGTAGTTTCTCCTCCCTCCACTCCTCCCAGTTCTTTCCCATATCCCCTTCCCTCGCCTCCAGATCCACACTTTTTCTGTCTCTCATTAGAAAAGAACAGGCTTCTAAGAGACAAAAGCCAAACATGACAAAATCAAATATAATAAGATGAAGCAAACTTTTATATCAAAGTTGGACAGGTAACCCAACAGGAGGAAATGAGTCACAAGAGCAGGGACAAGAGTCAGAGACCTACTTGCTCTCATAATTAAAAGTCCCATGAAATACTAAGCTAAATAGCTTATAATATATGTGCAGAGGACCTGGTGTTGACCCATGTAGGTCCTGTGCTTGCTGCTTCAGTCTCTGTGAGCTCATCTGCATCTTGTTCGGTTGATCCAGATGGCGTTGTTCTAGTGTCCTCCATCCCCTCTGGCTCTTACACTCTTTCTGCTTCTTCTGTGGGATTCCCTGAGCTATGAGGGGAAGCATTGGGTGGACACATCGCTTTTAGACTGTCTCTCTTTGCATAATGCCTGGCTGTGGGTCTCTGAATCTGCTGCTGCAGGGGAAGCCTCTCTGATGATGACACTGCCATATAAGTCACTGCCACATGAGTGTAGCAGAATCCCATTAGGACTTCCTTCCTTCCTTCCTTCCTTCCTTCCTTCCTTCCTTCCTTCCTT
>NW_026591808.1:0-1985 GCF_907164565.1 Psammomys obesus
TTCCTTCCTTCCTTCCTTCCTTCCTTCCTTCCTTCCTTCCTTCCTTCATTCCTTCCTTCCTTCCTCTTTCTTTCTTTCTTTCTTCCTTCCTTCCTTCCTTCCTTCCTTCCTTCCTTCCTTCCTTCCTTCCTTCCTTCCTTCCTTCCTTCCTTCCTTCCTTTCTTTCTTTCTTTCTTTCTTTCTTTCTTTCTTTCTTTCTTTCTTTCTTTCTTCTTTCTTTCTCTTTTTCCCCAGTGGTATTTGGTTTTACTCTAGGTCTTTGGGCTATCTAGTCTCTGGTTTTTGTTACTCAAACAGTTTCAGATCTGGGTCCTTTCTCATGGACTGGGCCTGTAGGCAAATCAACATTGGTTGGCCACTCCTATACACTCTGTGCCACTATTGCCCTAGCATATTTTTCAGGCAGGACAGACTGTAGGTCAAAGGTTTTGTTTCTGAGTTGGTATCCACGTTTCTCTTTTGCTAACCTGCAGAGTACCTTCCCACACCAAAGAGACTAGAAATAGGGGTAGATACTAGCTTTACTTCTCCATGTTCGATAAGTTGTGTGGGTGTTGCCCTCAGCACTGGGGACAGCCATAGTTTGTGGAGAGCAACCCTTTCTTTTAGCATCAGCCTGGGTTATTTGGGGATTTCCATGGGACACACTTGGCCAACAATTCAGTTGAAGGTAACACAGACTCACACAGGAAGCCTTGACTGGCTATAAAAGATGGCCAGCTGAGACTGTATCCCCCATTACCAGCAGGCTCATCAGGCTCATCTTCATAGATGCCAAAAGTTTCCACTGCACTAGATCCCCCCCACAAAGTCCCCAAATCCAGCAGCCTTTCCCCATACCCTCTCCCTCCACCCCATCTCCCTTGCTCCTGATTGTTCCCACTTCCATCCTGACCTGCTTTCAGTCCACTAGAATAGAATAAAATCTATTCTAGCAGGGAGGCAGAGATAGACAGATCTCTGAGTTCCTGGCCAGCATGGTCTACTGAGCAAGTTCCAGGACAGCCAGGATTACACAGAGAAACCCTTTATTGGAAAAAATGTATTCTATTTACTCTTTCCAGGGGGATCTATATACCCTCTCCTCCAATCCCTCCTCTTTACCTAACCTCACTGGGTCTATGGACTATAGTTTGGTTATCATTTACTTACCGGCTAATATCTACTTATATTTGTCTTTCTGGGTCTGGGTTATCTCACTCAGGATGACTTTTTCTTGTTCTATCCATTTGTTTATGAATTTCATGATGTCAGTTTTGCTAACAGCTGAGCAATACTCCAAGTGTAAATGTGCCATATTTTGTTTATCCATTCTTTGGTTGAGGGACATCTAGGTTGTTTCCAGTTTCTGGCTATTATAACTAGATTGTCAATGAACATAGTTGAGTAAATGTCCTTGTATTAGTATAGAGCATTATTTGGGTATATGCCCAAGAGTGGTATAGCTGGGTCTTGAGGTAGATTGATTTTCAATTTTCTGAGGAGCCACCATATTGATTTCCACAGTGGTTGTACAAGTTGGCACTTCCACCAGCAATGGAGGAGTGTTCCCCTTGCTCCACATCCTCAGCAGCATGAGCTGTTGCTTGAGTTATTGATCTTAGCCATTCTGATGGGATTAAGATGGACTCTCAAAGTAGTTTTGATTTGCATTTCCCTAATGGCTAAGAATGTTGAGCATTTCTTATATTTTTGGTTGTGAGCATGGCCTTTAATGGCTGAGCCATCCCTCTAGTGCTGTTGAACATTTCTTTAAATGTTTCCTTGCCACTTTGAGATTCCTCTAATGAGAATTCTCTGAACCTGGTTGTGGTGGCCCATGCCTATAATCCCAGCACTGGGGGAGCAAGAGGCAGGCAGATCTCTGTGAGTTTGAGGCCAGCCTGGTCTACAAAGTGAGTTTAGGGCAGTCAAGACAACAGAGAGAAACCTTGTCTTAAGAAAGAAAGAAAGAAAGAAAGAAAGAAAGAAAGAAAGAAAGAAAG
>NW_026591809.1:0-6945 GCF_907164565.1 Psammomys obesus
AGCAGGAGACCGGCGCCACCTTGTAGTGGCGGGAGCGGCTCCCGACATCTCCCCCTTTTTTATTAATTAAAGGCCATTTCAACCAGAAAAATTAACACACCATGAGGTCACCGATCAGCCTGCTGAGCCAACAGCATCAGCGATCAAGGAGTTTACACAGTGTAGGAGACCCTCTGCACCCTTAGCCCCGTGCAATGGGAACCCGAGCCCTGGGGAGTGCAGAGGTCTGTCCAGAACAGCATCCCGGTGCAATGGGAACCTGTGCCCTTCAGGGGTGCCATAAGTTCTAGACAGAGTCTCAACGGTTGAGCAAGTTAAGCCAAACTTGGGGGGATGCCCCCTGTTCCACAGCCAGCATAGCCTGCACCATGGCCACATTTTTAAGATGTTGTTGTCTCTTGAATCTGCAGAGCAACCAAAAACAGAGGAGCAGTCCTGCAAACAGGGTTACTCCAAACATTCCCACTCCAACCCACTCCTTAAAATAGGAGAGGGCGGAGGACACCCAATTAAACAATCCTTGAGTAATGGAAACGTCTAGGCGAGTGGAATTAATTTGAACAATTGCTAGGCGTAATTTTCTTATTGTCTCATCAAATTCGGCGGACCAATTAGATTGCAGCAAACGAGACAATTCTATGGATAAATTTGCAGCCCTAGTAAACCTGTTATATGGAACAGAAGTTACACAAATTCCTGGTAATGTAGTTTCGCATCCCAACTGAGCCAGCTGCCACAAAATCTCTAGCTGTTCTTGAACCAAATCAATACGTTGATTAACTATCATTAATCCTCCTTTTAACTGATTGTTCATGGAAGCCTGTATATCTATCGCTTCACTAACTGATGCTGACAAATTATTGAGGGTATGAGCCGTGGCAACCTGGCCATTTAATGCTAAGGCTGATATAGTCAGGGAGGCTCCAACCGCCGCAGTGGCTATAATAGCCACTATTGCTGCGGTGATACCAAAATCACGCTTTTGACGAAATAGGGCCAAAGAACTACTAGTCCTCACTGGAATAGGCAGAAAACGGGGCATGCGGGCTACAGTAGCCAAGTCATGCTCACTAGCATTCCAACACAGAGCATAAAAACATCCAGTATAATTACAAACTGTCCAAACAAATGGAGGCCAAACACAAACTGGGGTGGGCTCCACCGACTTTAGTCCTCCTAATTCCGTCGCGGATATGGATCCAGGTCTGACATTTGCAAGCAGAGTGGTAGTAGCTGTCGCTCCACCCAAAATGGTGACCATGGGTGAGAGATCTGTGCAACTGCCACCAACACCACACAGCAGCCAAATATTAAAGGGATTGGTGGGGTAATTCCAGGGACTCATTTCGGTGTAATTTCCATACCCTTCCAAGGGTGAAAAGGTAAAGAGTCCATTTTCGAGCAGATGCGCTCTGCGACTCTGACAGCCCGTCCATGGGAAAATAATTGAAGAGTCCGCATGCCGGCCAGTGCAGAAGGGGGCGTACTGAGGTTGGTGCTTTCGTTCATTGCTCCCATAAGATGAACCGTGCTGTGGCCACCATCCAAAAAGGACCGTAGCATTAGCTGAAGATGTACGATTCCTGATGGTCTCTTTTCCTAACTTGGCATAAGAAAAATTTCCTAGCTTTATACATGAGTCAGCATGAGTCTGGTTGGTTGTAAAACAAAGACTGCCGTTATTTGGCTGGGTGTTGTTGTCTGGTATAGGGGCTATGTCCTGAGACATTGGCAAATATGGTAGCCCAATGGAGTCATTGGTGGTAAAGAAACGGGGGAAGACTTGTGCATCATACATGACTGGCATTGGTCGTGGGAATGTTGATAGGATCCCCCAGCGGATCTCCTGGGTCTCCACCTTCAGGTCCATCTGCACTCCGCTCAAGATCAGGATCAGGGTTAAGATCAGGCTCATCTTGCTTGACCACTCTGGTCAGCCGCGCTGGAACCCAAATCGGATTTTCTTGGTCCTGTGGGAAAACACAAACAGCTCCCCTGGATCTTATTAAAATAGGATCCGGTCCTTTCCATTGATTATCAAGCACATCTTTCCATTTTACCAGCTCATTTGAGGAGGCATGGTCAGCATGTCTGTCTGCAGCAGACCGCCCACACGAATCCAATTTCAAAAAATTTAAAGTAAATAAAGCAAGGGATATGGTTGCTTTCTGTCCCATTGTAATGGGGCAGAGTCCCCCCTTCTGTTTTTGCACATAAGTCTTTAAAACACCATTTGCCCGTTCTACCATGCCTTGCCCTTGTGGATTATAAGGCAATCCTGTTACATGATGAACTTCCATTTTTTGGCAGAACTGTTGAAAAACCTTAGATACATAAGCAGGGCCATTATCAGTTTTTAGCTGACGTGGCTTGCCCCAGGCTGCCCAGGCCTCCAGACAGTGGGTAATGACATGAGCCGTTTTTTCTCCTGACAGGGGAGTGGCATGAATCACTCCTGAGCATGTATCAACAGATACATGTACATATTTAAGTCTGCCAAAGGCAGGAACATGAGTAACATCCATCTGCCAAATATGTAATGGCTTAAGACCTCTGGGGTTGACTCCAATGTTGGGTGATGGCCGAAACTCCGCGCAACTGGCGCATTTTAAAACTATCTCCCGAGCTTCTGCGCGAGAGACGCCAAATCTCAGCCTGAGCGTATCAGCTGGAACATGATACAATTCATGAAAGGAGGTGGCATTTTTTACAGGATTTAATGCAAGACAAATTGCTCTGGTGGCCTTGTCTGCTAAATCATTAGCTCTTGTCATAGGTCCAGGCAACAAAGTATGAGCTCTCATATGCTGTATGAAGAAAGGATTTGCTCTATTCCTAATAATATGTTGTATCTCATCAAATAATATTGCCACAGTACTTTTAGAAGAAATCAATCCCCCTGTCTCTAGAATTTTTACTGCTCCCACCACATAGTGTGAGTCAGAAACAATATTTAAGGGCTGAGAGAAGTTCCTTAGAACTTCAGCCACTACTGCACATTCAACCAATTGTGGGGAGGAAAATGAAAACTGCTTTTGAAATGATTGTCCACCCACAACATAACTCCCTATGCCAGTTTTTGAGCCATCAGTAAACACATCAATAGCCCCTACAATAGGTTGGCTTTGTGTAACTCTTGGAAAAATAAATGCATTAGTTAAAGAGAAGTGCAACAATGGATGTTTAGGATAATGATTATCTATATTCTAATGCATCTAGGATAAATAGTTGAGCCAAGGAAATTACCGATCTCTCCCTCTTGTACCTTTTCAGGTGCTATGTACAAACCCTTTTGTTTTAGGTTAGCGGACAACATCTCAAATGCCTGTTGCAGTAATGCTTGCTCAGCATGGCATAGCAAGATGTCATCCATATAATGACATACCTTAATAGCAGGGAACCGATTTCTAACTGGCTGAATAGCGTTGGCCACATAGAGTTGGCACATGGTTGGACTATTGGCCATTCCCTGAGGTAAGACCTTCCACTGATACCTCTTATCAGGTTGTTCATGATTTACACTAGGCAAGGTAAATGCAAACCTAACTCTATCCTGATCGTGTAAGGGAATAGAGAAGAAACAATCTTTAATATCTACCATTACCAAATTCCAGTTCGCAGGAAGGGTAGACAACAATGGTAGGCCTCTCTGAATTGGCCCCATAACCTGCATTTGTTTATTTATAGCTCTTAAATCATGCAACAATCTCCACTTTCCAGATTTTTTCTTAATGACAAAGATGGGAGTATTCCAAGGTGACTGTGAGCACTCAATATGGCCATGGCTGAGCTGCTCTTGAACTAGCTGCTCAGCTGCTGCAAGCTTTTCAGAGGTTAAAGGCCACTGAGGAACCCAAACTGGGTCCTCTGTAGTCCAGGGAATGGGAATCGCCTCCTCAGTGGCCCCTAGGAAGAACCCAGGCCTGTTCTATCTTTCTTTTCCGAGGTTGGGATAGGGCTAGTGCGTCCTTGCAGGCATTTACCCAGTCCTTTACCTGGAACACATCCCATGTTCTTCATTATTTGTTGACTTTGAGGAGAGTATTCATTAGTTAAGGTAAAATCCAATTGTTGTAACACATCCCTTCCCCATAAATTAATGGGAAGAGGTAGCACATAAGGAGCGAACATGCCCCTTTTTCCTTCCTCATTTTGCCAATGCAAAGTCTTCGCACTCTTTTGAGGAGCATTTTCATATCCCAACCCTTGTAGGGATTGAGATGATAGAATAAGAGGCCATCGCGACGGCCACCAAGTTTTAGAAATTATGCTGGTATCTGCTCCAGTGTCCAATAGACCTTGAAAAGTTTTCCCTTCTATTATCAAACTCATCATAGGGCGTTCTTGCATACCCAATGACAAGAACATATGCTGTCCTCCCGAGGAACCAAAGCCTTTTTCTCCTCGAGTAGTTTTATCACTTGGGAAGTTCTGATGTAAACTGGGTAAGATCAAAAGTTGGGCCACTCTGTCCCCAGGCGAGATGGCACTAATCCCTCTAGGGGAGGAACATAACATTTGAATTTGTCCTGTGAAATCTTGATCAATGACTCCTGGATGAACTTGCAATCCTTTTAAGGTGGCAGATGAGCGGCCAATTATCAGTCCCACTGAACCCTCTGGCAAGGGGCCTGCTAAATCTGAAGGTATAGGCTGACATCCCATTATAGGTGTCAATACTGCTCTGGTGGTGGCACGCAAGTCCAATCCTGCTGATCCGGAGGTTGCTCTCCGGATGGAGTCATCTTCACAAACCCTTTTGATTGGTAGGGTGTCTGCTGGATGGCCCCATACATTTGTCTTGGGCCCTGGGGTCGGGGGCCCCTGTTCCCGTTTTTTGGCTGCTCAGTAGAGCGCTCCGGAAGGGGCCTCCCCTGATTGTCCTTAACAGACCTGCATTCATTTGCCCAATGCTTTCCTTTTTTACACCTTGGGCACAACCCTGGCTGTTTGACAGGCTGAGCATTAGGGGTCGCAGTTGGCGCCCGACACTGCCTTTTCATATGACCCATCTTTCCACAATTAAAACACTTTGCATTTGCAGCCTTCTGAGCTGATAATACCGCAGCTGCGATGCCCTGATTAGACAGTGGACCTCCTATCTCTCTGCACGCTTTCATCCAAGCGTTTATTCCTTTTCCTTTCCAGGGAGTAATGGCATTCCTACACTCCTTGGTACATTGCTCAAAAATTAATTGCTCCACAAACGGTATTGCGCCCTCAGGGTCCTCAAATATTCTTCCTGCTGCTTCCATCATTCTAGCCACAAAGTCTGAAAAAGGCTCTGTAGCTCCTTGTATAATCTTTGTCAAATTTCCGGTAACCTGTCCCTTATTTGGTAAACTCCTCCAGGCACGAACAGCTGCCTTGTTGATCTGTTGGTACACCTCAGCAGGATACATTGACTGATTAACAACCCATTGACCTTGACCTGTAAGCATATCATAATTCCATTGAGGGTGCTGATTAGTTGCATTCTGCCTAGCCTGAGCCATGCATAATTCCTGATAAATTGCTCTCCAATCAAGATATTGACCCATAGAGAGACATGCCTTCACGGTATTATTCCAGTCAGCGGGAGTCATAGCATCAGCAGCTAGCCTCTCTACCAATGCCAAGGTAAAAGAGGCACTGATACCATACGTCTGTACTGCCTCCACCAATGTCTTCAGTTGTTTCAAATCTAGAGGAGCATATTGCCTCTGATTTTGAGCATCTTCCCATACAGGAAATGCTGCTTGTATCTTTCTAACTTCCTTTTCAGGAATGCGTGACGGCCTTCCTCCTGATCCTGTGTGTTTTTCCACTTCCTCATAGGGAGGAGCTGTTGTACTGCACTTAAAAGCTACAGAGCCACGCCCAGGTGAATAAGGCGGGACGGGGCCATATCTCTCTTCCTCATATTTTGCAGCTTCCTCATCTAACTCTGCCTGCTCAGCAGGGTCAAGACCCGACTCCTCAGAGTCAGATGACTCCTGCTCATCCTCCCCTTCAGAAGAAGATGATAGAGTGCAATTTTTGAACTCAGTGAGGAGCGGATATAATTTAGGTTTTTCATCCTCATCTTTTTTTTCTTGCGGGGTTGGTAAGAGTTGCAATCTTTTTGCCTTATCTTCAAGCTCCTCTTCCTTCTTTGCAAGTTGTGCTGCCCTTTTTTCTAACTTAGCTAGCTTGGTTTAACACATCCTTGTTCTCATGACTTTTCTTTTCTTTTTTCTTAGAAGGCTTCTTCCTTTTATTAGCCTCTTTACCCTTTTCAGCTTCTGATACACTATCCTGATGGTCTGACAAGACCCGCTGGCCTTCCTTGATCTTTTCCTTGCACCTCTCATCCTTAATGCACGATTTGAACAATTTATACAGTGGCCATACCCCTGGTCTTAGGGTCCCCTGTTCCTTTTCTCGTGTCAGATCCCCACTTAGCTTGCTCCATGATCCTTCCGTAAGGGACCCGGAGAGAACGAACCAGGGAGCCACTCGATCTACTTCTTTGAGAAAGTTCTGCAACACCCGATCTGGGACCTTAAGCTCCTTCTGTTTCAACAGCGCCCGCGCTGCTTCTAGAAGCGGCTTATTCCATTGCTCCTTTATCTACAGGGGAGGGTGTGGCAACTCAGTTATCTACTTGAGGATTACAGCCAAATTATGCAGTGTCGCAAAAAGGACGAATACAAACCGTATCCCGTTTCCCACAATTAAGACACAGACAACAGAAAAGAACGAAAACGAGACTAACAACGAGAAACGGAATCACCCAGACCACAGAAATCATACCTTGCTGAAAAGTCTCCGGAGTTTCTCAGGTCACTGGCTTGGATCCTCTTTCCGACGAGCAGTCGGGGTCCTCAAAGCTGTCCCTCTACCCGGGTTCGGCGGCTTCCCGGGTTTCGGCACCACTTGTCGCGCGCAGCCTTCGCCGATAAGGATGACGCGGCAACCGAGGAG
>NW_026591810.1:0-1715 GCF_907164565.1 Psammomys obesus
TGTGGTGTGGTGTGGTGTGGTGTGGTGTGGTGTGGTGTGGTGTGGTGGTGTGGTACAGGCCTGGGGTGCATGGTATGGCCTGGGCTTATGGGAACCATGTGGCAGAATCCTGATGAGTGCAGGAAGCCAGGAGGTAAATGTGGGTACCAGAGGCAAGAGGACTCAGTGTTGTGGACATTGGGAGCTGTAGCTGGTTCTTGAGTGTGAGGAGAGCTTGAGGCGAGGAGGTCACCAGGGACGTGGGTACTGGGTCTGGGTCTAAAGAAGATGGGAAGGGTGGAGGAGATAAGCCCCGAGACATCACAGTGGAGACATCACAAGGGAGCCCGTTACGAAGAGAAGAACTTGTGACAGGGTCAGAGGATCTGGGAAAGATGCAGCCTCAGGGTGCGGGCATGAGAGTCAGCATGAGAGTGTATTGGGACAAGAGCTTAGGCATAAGGTCAGAGCTTTGGACAGGATGGGCACATCCTCTGTGGTGTGACTGCGGAACTTCTGGACCAGAAGACAACAGACAGCAGAGCCAGATGGGAGTTCACAGGACCAGCAGAGCTGGCAGGACTAGGCCATTGTTCGGGTTACATATTTAGGCTGTCTTGAATGCCAGAAAGAGACTTAAGCTGATTTTTTTTTTTTTTGAGGAATTGGAGGGGGTGGGGTCACTGCCAAATCTTAGGCAGAAGGGTGTTATAAAGAGGTTCATGAATAGAGAACTGAGGGCAGAGGGCCCTCCAGCCGTAGACACCAGGGTCTCCTCCAATGGCCAATCCCCTCTTCCTGGCCTCTCTGGAGACTTGAAGGCCAAACCAAGCTGCATGTCAGAAGAGCTGATTTAACTGGGTGGGAAACAAGCTTACTAGGGACCTTGGCCTGAGGTGGGGAGGCTTGGTGGGCAGCGGAGGGTCTTGTCTAACCATAACTGGCTTGATCTTTTACAAACAGGGTCCTCCTGGGCCACAGGGAGCCCCAGGGCCACCAGGGATCCCTGGAGCCAAGGTCAGTGTCACTGCACGCATGGGACCTCTAAGCACTCACCCCTAGGTCCTGCCTCTTCTCTCCTGTCTGTCATATGTACCCCTAATTTCCTCCTGGCATCCTAGCCCAGCTTATGGAGCTCAGAGAAAAGGGTCTTGCCCCTTCCTCACATCCCTTCTTTAGAGCCAAGCTACCACTGTGGAGGTACATCCTGAAGCTGAAGAATGGACCCTTGGGATATACAATGGTCCAGATGTACACAAGCCACCCAGATGTGGCTTGTGCCTATTCATCCTTGACTCCAAGCAAAGATCCCAGGCTGGGCAGGGTCTGGCTCTGACACTAGCATCCTGGACTCTGTGACCTAGAACAAGTCACAGAACCCTCAGTCCTAATGGCAAGCACCCCAGCTGGCTGAGACAGCTACCAGCTCCAGCTGCCCTTCAGCTGGGCACACAAAGGGAGACAATGGGCATCTTTCTGAAAGTTCATCTGCAGGGACCCAACCCCAGAGGCTGTGAGCTGACCAGGAAGACCGCAGTCCCCACCTTGGGCCACTAACCCACTGGCTGTTGGGGAAGGCACAATTCCTTTTGCCGTTTCTTTCCTTCCAGGGTGAACTTGGATTGCCTGGGGCCCCAGGAATCGATGGAGAGAAGGTCTCAGCCTTTCATTTCTATGTCAGTGTTGTACTGTGTGTGTGTGTGTGTGTGTGTGTGTGTGTGTGTGTGTGTGTGTGT
>NW_026591811.1:0-7475 GCF_907164565.1 Psammomys obesus
CCTCGGTTGCCGCGTCATCCTTATCGGCGAAGGCTGCGCGCGACAAGTGGTGCCGAAACCCGGGAAGCCGCCGAACCCGGGTAGAGGGACAGCTTTGAGGACCCCGACTGCTCGTCGGAAAGAGGATCCAAGCCAGTGACCTGAGAAACTCCGGAGACTTTTCAGCAAGGTATGATTTCTGTGGTCTGGGTGATTCCGTTTCTCGTTGTTAGTCTCGTTTTCGTTCTTTTCTGTTGTCTGTGTCTTAATTGTGGGAAACGGGATACGGTTTGTATTCGTCCTTTTTGCGACACTGCATAATTTGGCTGTAATCCTCAAGTGGATAACTGAGTTGCCACACCCTCCCCTGTAGATAAAGGAGCAATGGAATAAGCCGCTTCTAGAAGCAGCGCGGGCGCTGTTGAAACAGAAGGAGCTTAAGGTCCCAGATCGGGTGTTGCAGAACTTTCTCAAAGAAGTAGATCGAGTGGCTCCCTGGTTCGTTCTCTCCGGGTCCCTTACGGAAGGATCATGGAGCAAGCTAAGTGGGGATCTGACACGAGAAAAGGAACAGGGGACCCTAAGACCAGGGGTATGGCCACTGTATAAATTGTTCAAATCGTGCATTAAGGATGAGAGGTGCAAGGAAAAGATCAAGGAAGGCCAGCGGGTCTTGTCAGACCATCAGGATAGTGTATCAGAAGCTGAAAAGGGTAAAGAGGCTAATAAGAGGAAGAAGCCTTCTAAGAAAAAAGAAAAGAAAAGTCATGAGAACAAGGATGTGTTAACCAAGCTAGCTAAGTTAGAAAAAAGGGCAGCACAACTTGCAAAGAAGGAAGAGGAGCTTGAAGATAAGGCAAAAAGATTGCAACTCTTACCAACCCCGCAAGAAAAAAAAGATGAGGATGAAAAACCTAAATTATATCCGCTCCTCACTGAGTTCAAAAATTGCACTCTATCATCTTCTTCTGAAGGGGAGGATGAGCAGGAGTCATCTGACTCTGAGGAGTCGGGTCTTGACCCTGCTGAGCAGGCAGAGTTAGATGAGGAAGCTGCAAAATATGAGGAAGAGAGATATGGCCCCGTCCCGCCTTATTCACCTAGGCGTGGCCCTGTAGCTTTTAAGTGCAGTACAACAGCTCCTCCCTATGAGGAAGTGGAAAAACACACAGGATCAGGAGGAAGGCCGTCACGCATTCCTGAAAAGGAAGTTAGAAAGATACAAGCAGCATTTCCTGTATGGGAAGATGCTCAAAATCAGAGGCAATATGCTCCTCTAGATTTGAAACAACTGAAGACATTGGTGGAGGCAGTACAGACGTATGGTATCAGTGCCTCTTTTACCTTGGCATTGGTAGAGAGGCTAGCTGCTGATGCTATGACTCCTGCTGACTGGAATAATACCGTGAAGGCATGTCTCTCTATGGGTCAATATCTTGATTGGAGAGCAATTTATCAGGAATTATGCATGGCTCAGGCTAGGCAGAATGCAACTAATCAGCACCCTCAATGGAATTATGATATGCTTACAGGTCAAGGTCAATGGGTTGTTAATCAGTCAATGTATCCTGCTGAGGTGTACCAACAGATCAACAAGGCAGCTGTTCGTGCCTGGAGGAGTTTACCAAATAAGGGACAGGTTACCGGAAATTTGACAAAGATTATACAAGGAGCTACAGAGCCTTTTTCAGACTTTGTGGCTAGAATGATGGAAGCAGCAGGAAGAATATTTGAGGACCCTGAGGGCGCAATACCGTTTGTGGAGCAATTAATTTTTGAGCAATGTACCAAGGAGTGTAGGAATGCCATTACTCCCTGGAAAGGAAAAGGAATAAACGCTTGGATGAAAGCGTGCAGAGAGATAGGAGGTCCACTGTCTAATCAGGGCATCGCAGCTGCGGTATTATCAGCTCAGAAGGCTGCAAATGCAAAGTGTTTTAATTGTGGAAAGATGGGTCATATGAAAAGGCAGTGTCGGGCGCCAACTGCGACCCCTAATGCTCAGCCTGTCAAACAGCCAGGGTTGTGCCCAAGGTGTAAAAAAGGAAAGCATTGGGCAAATGAATGCAGGTCTGTTAAGGACAATCAGGGGAGGCCCCTTCCGGAGCGCTCTACTGAGCAGCCAAAAAACGGGAACAGGGGCCCCCGACCCCAGGGCCCAAGACAAATGTATGGGGCCATCCAGCAGACACCCTACCAATCAAAAGGGTTTGTGAAGATGACTCCATCCGGAGAGCAACCTCCGGATCAGCAGGATTGGACTTGCGTGCCACCACCAGAGCAGTATTGACACCTATAATGGGATGTCAGCCTATACCTTCAGATTTAGCAGGCCCCTTGCCAGAGGGTTCAGTGGGACTGATAATTGGCCGCTCATCTGCCACCTTAAAAGGATTGCAAGTTCATCCAGGAGTCATTGATCAAGATTTCACAGGACAAATTCAAATGTTATGTTCCTCCCCTAGAGGGATTAGTGCCATCTCGCCTGGGGACAGAGTGGCCCAACTTTTGATCTTACCCAGTTTACATCAGAACTTCCCAAGTGATAAAACTACTCGAGGAGAAAAGGGCTTTGGTTCCTCGGGAGGACAGCATATGTTCTTGTCATTGGGTATGCAAGAACGCCCTATGATGAGTTTGATAATAGAAGGGAAAACTTTTCAAGGTCTATTGGACACTGGAGCAGATACCAGCATAATTTCTAAAACTTGGTGGCCGTCGCGATGGCCTCTTATTCTATCATCTCAATCCCTACAAGGGTTGGGATATGAAAATGCTCCTCAAAAGAGTGCGAAGACTTTGCATTGGCAAAATGAGGAAGGAAAAAGGGGCATGTTCGCTCCTTATGTGCTACCTCTTCCCATTAATTTATGGGGAAGGGATGTGTTACAACAATTGGATTTTACCTTAACTAATGAATACTCTCCTCAAAGTCAACAAATAATGAAGAACATGGGATGTGTTCCAGGTAAAGGACTGGGTAAATGCCTGCAAGGACGCACTAGCCCTATCCCAACCTCGGAAAAGAAAGATAGAACAGGCCTGGGTTTTTCCTAGGGGCCACTGAGGAGGCGATTCCCGTTCCCTGGACTACAGAGGACCCAGTTTGGGTTCCTCAGTGGCCTTTAACCTCTGAAAAGCTTGCAGCAGCTGAGCAGCTAGTTCAAGAGCAGCTCAGCCATGGCCATATTGAGTGCTCACAGTCACCTTGGAATACTCCCATCTTTGTCATTAAGAAAAAATCTGGAAAGTGGAGATTGTTGCATGATTTAAGAGCTATAAATAAACAAATGCAGGTTATGGGGCCAATTCAGAGAGGCCTACCATTGTTGTCTACCCTTCCTGCGAACTGGAATTTGGTAATGGTAGATATTAAAGATTGTTTCTTCTCTATTCCCTTACACGATCAGGATAGAGTTAGGTTTGCATTTACCTTGCCTAGTGTAAATCATGAACAACCTGATAAGAGGTATCAGTGGAAGGTCTTACCTCAGGGAATGGCCAATAGTCCAACCATGTGCCAACTCTATGTGGCCAACGCTATTCAGCCAGTTAGAAATCGGTTCCCTGCTATTAAGGTATGTCATTATATGGATGACATCTTGCTATGCCATGCTGAGCAAGCATTACTGCAACAGGCATTTGAGATGTTGTCCGCTAACCTAAAACAAAAGGGTTTGTATATAGCACCTGAAAAGGTACAAGAGGGAGAGATCGGTAATTTCCTTGGCTCAACTATTTATCCTAGATGCATTAGACCTCAAAAGATTACCATTAGGAGAGATGTGCTCAACACGCTTAATGATTTTCAAAAACTTTTGGGCGATATTAATTGGCTAAGGCCTTACTTGAATTTAACTACTTCTGAACTTAGGCCTTTGTTTGCCATCCTTGAAGGAGATTCAGCCATTACCTCTAGTAGGCAGCTTACAGCGGAGGCTGCTGAAGTATTAACTAAGGTGGAAGATAGGCTTAAGGAAGCCTCTTTAACTCGGCTGGACCCCTTCAGTCCATTCCATTTATGCATTATCCCATCACCACAGCAACCCACCGCAGTCCTATGGCAGCAGGGACCTTTGCTTTGGATTCATTCTCAGACATCTCCAGGAAAGGTGTTAAGTCATTACCCAACTCAAGTTGGAGAAATAGCCTTAAAGGGTGTTCAATCAGCCCTGACTCATTTTGGCTGTGAGCCAGCATCTATTTTTGTGCCATACACCGCTCATCAAGTAGGGGTGTTATGTGCCACTTTGGATGTGTGGGCAATTCTTCGCTGCACCTTTACTGGTAATATAGATAATCATTATCCTAAACATCCATTGTTGCACTTCTCTTTAACTAATGCATTTATTTTTCCAAGAGTTACACAAAGCCAACCTATTGTAGGGGCTATTGATGTGTTTACTGATGGCTCAAAAACTGGCATAGGGAGTTATGTTGTGGGTGGACAATCATTTCAAAAGCAGTTTTCGTTTTCCTCCCCACAATTGGTTGAATGTGCAGTAGTGGCTGAAGTTCTAAGGAACTTCTCTCAGCCCTTAAATATTGTTTCTGACTCACACTATGTGGTGGGAGCAGTAAAAATTCTAGAGACAGTGGGATTGATTTCTTCTAAAAGTACTGTGGCAATATTATTTGATGAGATACAACATATTATTAGGAATAGAGCAAATCCTTTCTTCATACAGCATATGAGAGCTCATACTTTGTTGCCTGGACCTATGACAAGAGCTAATGATTTAGCAGACAAGGCTACCAGAGCAATTTGTCTTGCATTAAATCCTGTGAAAAATGCCACCTCCTTTCATGAATTGTATCATGTTCCAGCTGATACGCTCAGGCTGAGATTTGGCGTCTCTCGCGCAGAAGCTCGGGAGATAGTTTTAAAATGCGCCAGTTGCGCGGAGTTTCGGCCATCACCCAACATTGGAGTCAACCCCAGAGGTCTTAAGCCATTACATATTTGGCAGATGGATGTTACTCATGTTCCTGCCTTTGGCAGACTTAAATATGTACATGTATCTGTTGATACATGCTCAGGAGTGATTCATGCCACTCCCCTGTCAGGAGAAAAAACGGCTCATGTCATTACCCACTGTCTGGAGGCCTGGGCAGCCTGGGGCAAGCCACGTCAGCTAAAAACTGATAATGGCCCTGCTTATGTATCTAAGGTTTTTCAACAGTTCTGCCAAAAAATGAAAGTTCATCATGTAACAGGATTGCCTTATAATCCACAAGGGCAAGGCATGGTAGAACGGGCAAATGGTGTTTTAAAGACTTATGTGCAAAAACAGAAGGGGGGACTCTGCCCCATTACAATGGGACAGAAAGCAACCATATCCCTTGCTTTATTTACTTTAAATTTTTTGAAATTGGATTCGTGTGGGCGGTCTGCTGCAGACAGACATGCTGACCATGCCTCCTCAAATGAGCTGGTAAAATGGAAAGATGTGCTTGATAATCAATGGAAAGGACCGGATCCTATTTTAATAAGATCCAGGGGAGCTGTTTGTGTTTTCCCACAGGACCAAGAAAATCCGATTTGGGTTCCAGCGCGGCTGACCAGAGTGGTCAAGCAAGATGAGCCTGATCTTAACCCTGATCCTGATCTTGAGCGGAGTGCAGATGGACCTGAAGGTGGAGACCCAGGAGATCCGCTGGGGGATCCTATCAATATTCCCACGACCAATGCCAGTCATGTATGATGCACAAGTCTTCCCCCGTTTCTTTACCACCAATGACTCCATTGGGCTACCATATTTGCCAATGTCTCAGGACATAGCCCCTATACCAGACAACAACACCCAGCCAAATAACGGCAGTCTTTGTTTTACAACCAACCAGACTCATGCTGACTCATGTATAAAGCTAGGAAATTTTTCTTATGCCAAGTTAGGAAAAGAGACCATCAGGAATCGTACATCTTCAGCTAATGCTACGGTCCTTTTTGGATGGTGGCCACAGCACGGTTCATCTTATGGGAGCAATGAACGAAAGCACCAACCTCAGTACGCCCCCTTCTGCACTGGCCGGCATGCGGACTCTTCAATTATTTTCCCATGGACGGGCTGTCAGAGTCGCAGAGCGCATCTGCTCGAAAATGGACTCTTTACCTTTTCACCCTTGGAAGGGTATGGAAATTACACCGAAATGAGTCCCTGGAATTACCCCACCAATCCCTTTAATATTTGGCTGCTGTGTGGTGTTGGTGGCAGTTGCACAGATCTCTCACCCATGGTCACCATTTTGGGTGGAGCGACAGCTACTACCACTCTGCTTGCAAATGTCAGACCTGGATCCATATCCGCGACGGAATTAGGAGGACTAAAGTCGGTGGAGCCCACCCCAGTTTGTGTTTGGCCTCCATTTGTCTGGACAGTTTGTAATTATACTGGATGTTTTTATGCTCTGTGTTGGAATGCTAGTGAGTATGACTTGGCTACTGTAGCCCGCATGCCCCGTTTTCTGCCTATTCCAGTGAGGACTAGTAGTTCTTTGGCCCTATTTCGTCAAAAGCGTGATTTTGGTATCACCGCAGCAATAGTGGCTATTATAGCCACTGCGGCGGTTGGAGCCTCCCTGACTATATCAGCCTTAGCATTAAATGGCCAGGTTGCCACGGCTCATACCCTCAATAATTTGTCAGCATCAGTTAGTGAAGCGATAGATATACAGGCTTCCATGAACAATCAGTTAAAAGGAGGATTAATGATAGTTAATCAACGTATTGATTTGGTTCAAGAACAGCTAGAGATTTTGTGGCAGCTGGCTCAGTTGGGATGTGAAACTACATTACCAGGAATTTGTGTAACTTCTGTTCCATATAACAGGTTTACTAGGGCTGCAAATTTATCCATAGAATTGTCTCGTTTGCTGCAATCTAATTGGTCCGCCGAATTTGATGAGACAATAAGAAAATTACGCCTAGCAATTGTTCAAATTAATTCCACTCGCCTAGACGTTTCCATTACTCAAGGATTGTCTAATTGGGTGTCCTCCGCCCTCTCCTATTTTAAGGAGTGGGTTGGAGTGGGAATGTTTGGAGTAACCCTGTTTGCAGGACTGCTCCTCTGTTTTTGGTTGCTCTGCAGATTCAAGAGACAACAACATCTTAAAAATGTGGCCATGGTGCAGGCTATGCTGGCTGTGGAACAGGGGGCATCCCCCCAAGTTTGGCTTAACTTGCTCAACCGTTGAGACTCTGTCTAGAACTTATGGCACCCCTGAAGGGCACAGGTTCCCATTGCACCGGGATGCTGTTCTGGACAGACCTCTGCACTCCCCAGGGCTCGGGTTCCCATTGCACGGGGCTAAGGGTGCAGAGGGTCTCCTACACTGTGTAAACTCCTTGATCGCTGATGCTGTTGGCTCAGCAGGCTGATCGGTGACCTCATGGTGTGTTAATTTTTCTGGTTGAAATGGCCTTTAATTAATAAAAAAGGGGGGAGATGTCGGGAGCCGCTCCCGCCACTACAAGGTGGCGCCGGTCTCCTGCT
>NW_026591812.1:0-2790 GCF_907164565.1 Psammomys obesus
CAACACCTGGATCAGCATGTAGACTTGGTGTCCTTCTCTGTGTTGCCATAGATTTGCTTTTAGTCTCCCTTCTATTATTTTAAGAAACCTATGAAACATTATCATTGGAGTATGCTGCTACAGGGCATGGCAAATAGTTCTACTTTATGTCAACAATTTATAGTTAATGTCATTAGTCCAATACAAAAAAATGGCCTTCTATTTATATCATTCATTATATGGATGATATTTTATTAACCTCTCCCATAGCTCAAGATGTTATGGCTTGCTATACAGATCTATTTAAGGCTTTGTCCCAAGCAGGATTAAAAATTACTCCAAAAAAGGTACAAACTAGAGATCCTTATAGTTATTTAGGTTATTAGGTTTTAATTTATTTCCTCTGGCTATTAAACATCAAAAAGTACAAATTAAAAAAAATTAAAGACTCTTAATGATTTTTAAAAATTATTGGGAGATATAAATTTGCTTAGGCCACATCTAAAATTAACCACTGGACAACTTATGCCATTGTTTAATGTTCTTAATGGGGATTTAGCTCCTACCTCCTCCCAAAAATTGACTCCAGAGGCTCAAGATACATTATTAATAATAATGAAGGCTGTAAAAAATCAATTTGTAATACATTGGAATCCAGATAGTCCTCCCCTATTACTTGTATTTCAAACACAGTCCACTCCTACTGTTATGGATTGTTATGGCAATCTAATCCTCTATTGTGTATCCACTTATCAGCTAGTCCCAATAAAGTTATTTTACCTTATTGTGAGGCTATTGCCCACGTCATTGTGTTGGGATGCACCCAGGCAAGGGCTTACTTTGGAATTGAGCCTTCTATGATTATTATACCATATAGTAAAGCTCAGACTTACTGGCTTTACGCCAATTCAGATAAATGGTTACTTTCTTTGGCTACAACTAAATAATCATCAACCTTCCAATAAGATTATTCAATTTTTTACTTTACATAGTGTTTTTCCTATCATAGATAAAAATAAACCTTTAAAATGCTTGTTCTATTTTTTCTGATGGTAATGCTAAAGAAAAAGCTGGCTATACTGTTAATAGACAAAAAGATATTTTTCAAGTCCCAGAGTTATCTGCTCAACTTGCAAAATTGATGACTATCCATGCACTTTTACAACATTTTTCTGAGCCTTTTGATTTGTTTACTGATAGTGCTTATATTGCTCAAGCTATTCCTAAGCTAAAACAGCAAGCCAGATTCTTTCTACCATTTGGGCTAGTCAAATGTTTGCTCAGATTCAAGGACTTATTCAGGTCCGTCATAATCCTTTTGCTATTATTCATGTTAGAGCCCATTCTGGTCATCCTGGACCTCTTGCTTTAGGTAACCAGACTATTGATAAAGCCTTAATAACCTTAGCTCAAGAAACACCTATACAAAAATCTCAATTGGCTCATAAATGACATCATCTTAATAGTCACTCCTTAAGTTTAACTTATGGCCTTACCAAAAAACAAGCCAAAAAATTGTTAAAAAATTATAACAATTGTGATGTTTTCTGTCCAGTACCTCATCTTGGGATTAACCCCCCTAGAGCTGAACCCAGGTCAGCTATAGCAAGTGGATGTGACTCATTTTATAAACTTTAAAAAATTAAAATTTATTCATGTAACAATTAATACCTGTACAAGATTTATTTTCGCTACCTTGCACTCTAGAGAAGCTGCTCGCCATATTATAGATCATTGTTTGGCTACATTCGCTGTTCTTGGCATGCCACGCCAAATTAAGACTGATAATGGAACAGCTTATACCAACAAGCTCTTTCAATTTTTTGTAAAAAATTAAATATTAAGCATGTAACAGGTATTCCTTAGAATCCTATGGGCCAAGGCATGGTTAAACATGCCAATGCCACCATTAAGATATATTTACAAAAGACAAAAAAAGGGGAATTATGTCCTCCTTGTTCATCCAGAGCTCAATTTAAATTTTTTAACTTTGGACAAACACGGCAAATCTGCAGCTAAACATTTTTGGCACCCTAAAACCTCCATGGTTAAATGGAGGGACCCCTTGAATAATACATGTCATGGACTCGACCCTATTTTAATTTGGGGATGAGGATATGTTTGTGGTTTTTTCCAGGTTAAAGATGCTGCTTGGTGGCTGCCAGAGAGACTGGTGCAACAAGTGGATTACTTCAAGGAACAAGTTCATTCTCCAAGTGACGATATTGCTGATCCTGCTGCAGCTGATCCATCCAGTGAAGGCTAAATTACACTTTTAGGCCTTAGTACCCAATCCCCCTCTTGTTCTCCCTGTACATGTTAGCACACCTTCGTTTAGCTGGTCTGGTACTATTCATCTTTGTCATTGCCAGATGTGTCCACTTAGCTCAACAGCGCCAAGCTAGATTTAATGCCATTGAAACAACAGCATGCTATCACTCCCTCACCCCAGGTAGGGGCTTGGCTTGCCCAGCTCAAACATTAGCTTTAACCTCTCCTTTCCTGTGTGATGGGCCGGTTAGTCAATGACAGATTCTGGGTGATCGGATATTTATCAACCTAAGACACGGAAATCTCCCTATAAGCAGGATTCTCCCATGATGGGTAAGTATTTATCGGGAATCACCCCCACCTAAGACAGGCACGGTCCCTTTGTTTTAATTTGAAAGGGAGGAATTGTGGCAGCCTTTTTGGAGATAATGGCAAATTTGGAGTTAATGGCATCTGAGCAGTAGAATTCGGCCTCTTAGCTTTGGCTATTTTCCAAAGTCCAGTTTCTCATAAACTGACCTTGGTGGTCCTACAGCAGAC
>NW_026591813.1:0-7116 GCF_907164565.1 Psammomys obesus
ACACTACAGCTTCTACAACAAGTTTTTTTTTTTTTTTTTTTTTTTTTCCCTCGGGTGGATGTTGCAAAGGTGGAGGGTGAGTATGAGGGGAGGGGAAGATGAATGGGATTGGGGTGCATGGTTGTGAAGTTCACAAAGAACCAATATAAGGGAAAGAAAGAAAGGAAGGAAGGAAGGAAAGAAGGAAGGAAGGAAGGAAGGAAGGAAGGAAGGAAGGAAGGAAGGAAGGAAAAAAGAAAAAGAAAGAAAGGCATCTTCTCAGTTGAGGTTTCCTTTTCCAAAATGGAAAAGCTTGTGTCACATTGAAATAAAACTAGCCGGGACAGCCTCTAACATAATAATGATTCACAATTTTCTAGAATCAAATATTTTCTCCTATGACTGTACCCTGTTGCAGAATTGCAGATTTAAAACTGAAAGGTGGGAAAGAAAGAAGTAAATGGCACACCTATAATCCCAGCACTCAGGGAGACAGAGGCAGGAGGATCTCTGAGAATTCAAGGCCAGCCTGGTCTACAAAGCCAAGAATACACAGAGAAACACACAAATTAACAAACAACAAAAAGAAAAAGGAAGAGATGAGGTAATATACCTCATCTCATCAATGATGGTCCTAGACCATCATTATAAAAATACCACTAAACTTATGTTTAAATAACTTATGTTTAAATAACCAAAACTTATGTTTCCCCTTTTATAAGTCAAAACCCAAAAATCTAGACTTAGTATATTTGTTTTCTCTTCAGCGTTCTGGTATACACCATCTCACTGGATTCTCACAGTGAACATTTCTCTGTTATGTGCACATCCTAAATCCTCTCCATATGATTTTATATTCTCCTCTTATGAAATTGTTGCATTAAGCACCAGAGGCTGTGATAAAATACCATCACCAAGACATCTTACAAAAGGAAGAGTTTATTTGGGATTATGGTTTTCCGGAGGGAGCATCCCTAATGGCAGTAGAGGGATGGCAGCAAGCAGATGGAACAAGAAGCTAGCGGCTCATATCTCATATAGAAAGCAGAGAGAATAAACTAGAAGTGGAATGTGGTTATGACTCTAAGAGGCCACTCTCGGTAATGTACTTCCTCCAGCAATGTTTCACCACATTCCCAAACAGTGCCACAAACTCACAACCATGCGTTCAAATACCTGGGTCTAATGGAGAACATTTCACGTTGAAACCACAATAGTCAGGTTGGATTAAGGTCTACTATAATTTAATTTATTTTATGTTGATTACTACCTGAAAAACCATAATTTCATTATGGTCACATTTGGTTGTACTGGAAATAGTAGCTTCAGTTACAGAAGGACTACACATGAGGTCACATATAGTAGACTGGATGTGTAGTGGCATAGTTCCATATGTGAAAAGGAAGAACCTTATAGAGAACTGAAGCTTCCACCAAAAATTCACTAATCATATTTATGTGAACTGAAAACTTAAAATTGGTAAAATGAACACCAACTGGCCAGAAAATTTTTGATGGATATGACTGATTAATTAAGTGGCCTACTTCATAAGTATTTCCTTTATTACACTAAAGATCAAATTTTTAGTATGATCTACACGACCTAATGTTATCTTTATCTTTTATCTTTTCTTTGTTCCTCTTTAAATTCAAACCACACTGGGCTCCTTTTTGTTCTCTAAATGGGCATTCCTTCTTCCATGAATCTTTGCAAGTACCACACATTTTTTTTTCTACGTTAGTTTTTACTTATCAATCACAATTTTGTGGATGGGGATTGAATGCAGGCCCTAAAGCATGTTAGGAAAAGATTTCCCACTGAGTGACATCTCTCATCCAATCACTGTTTGAGTTTATCATGCTCTTGACAATCTCTCCCCTACTTTCTGGCTAGTTATCGGGCTATATTCTTTAAAGAATAGTGAAATTTTATTTATAAGAATTATAACTATAGTTGTAACCACACTTAATGTTCTATATACAAACACATGTATATGCATATAATCAAGTAAAATAAGTTTTCTAACTCAAGAAACTGCAGTATCATTATAAAATAAGCACATATATGGAACCTAATCTGTGGAAGGTTGCATTAAAGTTTTACACGTTATTACTTAATTCAAAGAATTCTAGGAGGCAATTTATGAAGATGTTATTATACCTTTTACATTTTTAAATGGGAAATCAAAGACATAATCTCTTAGAATATTTGAAAATAAATAACTTAGTATCTTTTATCTGAAAGAGTATAGCGACTTGAACATAGATAGCTATGAAAAAGAACACTTTCCAATGCAGTGTATCCATTTCCAGTTAGTTGTCAAACCATTTTTGCTACATTTCAATGGATTTGATTATAATGCTGTAGAAAGCTCCAATGACTTAGACTAATCAATGTGGAATAGAAGAAATTAGGTTGCTTTTACCTCAGTGAAACTGTGACAAATCTTAACTTGTCTAAAGCCATAAAAATTAATGTGGAATGTAATTTTTATGTAAGAAGTGTGAAATAGTAAGAGCTGGAGGGGACGGGAACTCCACAAGGAGAGCAACAGAACAAGATAATTTGAACACAGGGAACTTCCCAGAGACTCATACTCCAACCAAGGACTATTCGTGGAGATAACCTAGAACCCCTGCACAGATGTAGCCCATGGCAGCTCAGTGTCCAAGTGGGTTACCTAGTAATGGGAAGAGGGACTGCCTCTGACATAATCTGATGACCTGCTCTTTGATCACCTCCCCCTGAGGGGGGAGCACCCTTACCAGGCCAAGGTAGAGGACAATGCAGCCAATTTGATGAGAACTGATAGACTAAGATCAGAAAGGAGAGGAGAATCTCCCCTATCAGTGGACTTGGGGAGTGGCATGCATGCAGAAAGGGGAGGGAGGGTGGGATCAGGAGGGGAGGAGAGAAGGGCTTATGGGGGGATACAAAATGAATAAAGTGTAATTAATAAAAAATTAAAAAAAATTATGTGGATCAAAACTACAAGTTGTACACTGACAAAAATTGAACCGAGCTCAAACCCCTGCTGAATTATTACAGCTGATGGATAAAAGAGGGGCTTCGGAGGCAGCACCTGAGTGATGGATCGTAGATTTTTGATATCTTGTAAAACAAAACACACACTTACATCACTGAACTGTAAACATTTGGCAATCTGTTTAGTCTTTGGCAGAGAGTCAGAGAGTGTTCTTCAGAACAGAAAAAATGTAAGGATAATCAATACTTTAGGACCCTTGCTATTACTCAGAAGAAGCAATGTCAATGATAAAGGATTAGATTCTGGAGCCAGAGTTTTATGGATTCAAACAAACAGCTACAGTTGTGACCTCAAGAAAATGAATTAACCTCCAAAATATAGACCATTGAAATTCTGCAATGTGGTAGAAGAACTTATACAAATTACTCTGTGTAAAATACTTAGAAAATACTTATACCTGGTGAATAGAAAGTTCTAGAAGTCTATTTTTTTATCAGAATTTTTATTTTTGTCTATTACCACAGTCAGTCTAGATCATTCCTATGCATATTATTTTTTGGAGAAAACAAAGAAGGAACTATAAATTTCCTAGATTTCAGAAAGGAACATAATTAGGAATGCCTTTGGAACAAAAGCTCTAGATCCAAAATTTGAATTTTTAGTAAGGAGTATGAGACCCAGATCTAAATTGCATCTCAAAGATATGTAGAAATAATATCTGTTCACCTGAATGATACATTTACCCCACAATTACCTCCCCACTTTCTCTAAGCCACAATCCACCATAACTTCCTCAGGGATAAACAAACAAACAAACAAACAAACAAAAAACAGTAAAAATGTTTATTAAAGAAATATAATTTCCCAAAGAAGCCAAAATCCATACAACAGGTAATCTGAAAGCCTTTAACCAACAGTTGTCATAATGTCTAACTAATAACTTTAGATAACTGCCAATTTTATTTAACTTTTTGACAAAATATTTTTGTTGTTTTTGGAGTAAACATGCATTAAAATTGATGCTTTGGATACTAAAGAAAAGTCAAATTGACTGAAATGGAATTCATTTAGGGAAATAGAATAGACATGAGGGTGAATGGAGGGAGGGGACAGGGTAGGGGAGGTGGTAGATATAGGAACAAAACGAATTGGGTGGGGGTAGAGATGGAGAGAGTATTGGGAAAGACAACTGGAATGTGGGGGGAGATAACTCTGGGACCAGCTAAAAACCTAGTACAATGGAAACTCCCAAAAATCTATGAGGATGACTCTAGCTAATACTCCTAGCAATGGGGCATAAAGAGCCTGAAACAGACATCACTGTAACCCGGCAAAAATTGCAATGGAGGGAATGGACACCAACCCAGGCCCAAAACCTTCTACCCACAATTTGTCCTGCCTACAAAATGTGCAGGGGTAAAAATGAAGCAGAAATTGAGGGACTGGCCAACCAGTGAGTGACTGGCCCAGCTTGAGACCCAGGCTGTGAGAGAGTGCTCTCTCCTGATGTTATTAATGATATTCCGCTATACTTGTAAACCAGACATGTCTGTAGCATAATGATCATAAGATAGGCTTCACACAGCAACTGATAGAAACAGATGCAGAAACACATAGCCAGGAAAAAGATGGAGCTTGGGGAGTCCTGCAGAAGAGGGGAGGAAGAATTGAGGAGCCAGAGGAGTCAAGGACACCTCAAAAACAAACAAACAAACAAACAAAAACCCTACAGACTCATCTAACCTGGGCCCATACGGGTTCATTGAGATTGAACCACCAACCAGATAACATGCACAGGACAGACCTCAAGGCTCTCTGCACATATGTAACAAATGTATATCTGGGTCTTAACGTGGGACTTCTAATAGTGGGAGCAGAGGCTGTCTCTGACTCTGCTGCCTCTCTTTGGATTCCGTTCTCTTAACTGGGCTGTCTCTCCTAGCCTCAACAGGAGAAGATGCAGCTAGTGTTACTGCAACTTGTTATGCTAAGGCTGATTGATATCCATGGGAGAACTCTGCTTTTCTGAGGAGAAAGGGAGGAGCAGTAGATGAGGTAAGAGGGAGGTACTGGAAGGAGAAGAGTGAGGGGAAGCTGGGATCAAAATATTCAGTGG
This sequence comes from Psammomys obesus, assembly GCF_907164565.1. Lineage (NCBI taxonomy): Eukaryota > Metazoa > Chordata > Mammalia > Rodentia > Muridae > Psammomys > Psammomys obesus. The sequence continues at coordinate 5,082 of NW_026591813.1, forward strand.
ATAACTTTTACTATGACCAAGTAGTTTTCTTTTTTTTTTTTTTTTTCTCCTGTACTACAGTCCTTGCATAACAATGGCAGTCCTTGTACGGCTGTTTGGAAACAATATAGTTGTATCTCCATGAATAGAAGAGCACTGTATTTAAAATAAATAAATAAATAAACCTTGATCCAAAAGTACTCTGGTAAATGAGAATACTGCAATAGAAGGTCTACAGAACACGCTGTTGCTGCTGCTTCCTTTGGTTTGTGAAGTCATAGTGACTCAACTTATTAGTTAGTGGGCAAAGCTCAGGGCAGTTGCTTAGGCATTCCTTCTTTCCTCAGTGCTCTTGTTGGGTAAAATCTTATCGCTGTTGTAAAGTTCTTTATACCTACTGTTTATTGGCTTATAAATATTGCTTTCACATAATTTTTGTTCAGGAAAATGACTCTCTCCTTAGGACACTAAAGTCCAAATCTATCTCTTCTTTTCATAATTAAAGTCCAAACATTGCCAGGCCTTACTCATTAAGTAATTGTAATCTCTAATCAATTACCAAAGACAATAAAGGTGTTTATATTAAAGATGAGAAAGTTAATTACTTCACACCTGTATTAAATACTGACAAGATTCAAATGCAGATTTTACTTGAAATCAGTGTCTCACTTGGGGCTCAACAGGGTTGTCATATAATAATTAAAAAATTTATTTTACTATGTCATAACATGATAATATAGTGAGATATTTAAATCTGCTCAGCCTGTATTTTTTTCTATTCTAAATAAGCCATAACACAAAGTATCCAAAGTTCCTCTGGAATTTTGTAAGATGGGACACTGAATTAGCTAAATTCCTTTGGTCTTATTAAAGATGATGTAAATTAGGTGCCTGGGTTGGAAAGAATATTAGATAAAGAAAAGAGAGAAACAGAGGAGAATATTTTCTGGAATTTAAGCAAGCAATTTCTAGCAGGGAATTCTTGAAGGGTGATCTCTAGAAAGCATAGGATACCTTGAAGATCTTGTGTATACATCACATGAACAAGCAACACCAGCCTTTAAAGTAACTCTCCTGTTCTGAGTGAATAAATGGTTCTGTTCCAAAAGTAAAAGCACCAGGATTATCAAATACCTCATAACGCCAAACATGTATGAAAGTTGGGTCCAAATATAAAAGTGCATGGGTTGTCTTGGCTTTCCCTCCTTCTCCCTTAGGAATATAAAAGGGTCAGAATCAACATACAATCAGTATCTAAAACAGGCATGGTTCTCATGACTGAATTAAAAATAAAATAAAATGAAGTAAAACCATTTCAGTCTTACCAGGCCAAACGTTTAACCTCGCAGCTAGTTCTCTGTCATTTTATCCCCACGAATATATGCATAATAATAATAACAGTGACCTTCGGGATACCAGTATAATGAAGTGCCTCTTATCAGATAGAGTGCATACATTTCCTTATATGACAGTAAAAAGTATTCCACAATTTTGATAGTAACCAAAGCACACAGTAAAGCTTTGCACATGCACTACTTTAACATGTGTAACACTGCTAAGAAGTTTTTGAGTTTCTCAGTCCTAACACACTTATTATGAGAACTTGGTTCTTACTATCTTAGAGGGTGAGGTTTTCTACATTGTTGTCTTCCAGAGCTGAAGTCCTCAAAATCCTGTGCTGCTTTCAGGTTCAAGCCTGAAAGGCTGGAAATCAGGAGCATCAAAGTAGTCATTCTTAGTCAAGTTCTGAACACTAAAGAATGGCTCAAGTTAACAGCCAGAATGGGTTGATTCTGCTTTTTAAAACTTTGATTAACTCAAGTGCTTTTGAAGCATCCAATTGGATGACACCCACACAGTGGAGAGGGTAACTGCATTTGTTCAGTATCCTGGTGCAGATGGTAGCAAATGCACTGTCCCTATGCAGGCAGACCTAGAGATGTCTAGTAAATGAACAAGTTGAGTTAACGTACTAAGTTAATGGGCCTCTGAGATTTGACTGTTTTCACGTGTGTGTGTGTGTGTGTGTGTGTGTGTGTGTGTGTGTGTGTGTGTG
>NW_026591814.1:0-2529 GCF_907164565.1 Psammomys obesus
TGTGTGTGTGTGTGTGTGTGTGTGTGTGTGTGTGTGTGTGTGTGTGTTTTGATGATGCCATGTGTCCCACCACCAACTAATGAATTTACAATATTAGTGATTTATATACAGTCTAAAGACCAAAGTGTTAAAATCAAATCTAGGGTCTTGAAGTAGTCATGTAAGAGAATATTTAATCATTATTTTGATAGTTGCTTTCAAAATAATTATTAAATTTGACCAATTACCTTAGTTCTTCAAAGTAAAATAAATTTTAAAATGATACTTGCTAATATTATGAACCTATAAAAGTTTGTGTTTCTATAACTTAATTAAAAGGATTAAACATTCATATAATGTAGGGGATACTAGAGGGTTCTGAGGTCTAATTCCTAATGCAAAATCTATGGGTTAATCATCTGTTTCATTGGGGTTCTAAAATCCAAGGAAAAAGTTATAAATATTGTGCATGCTAAGAAAATGTGTTCACCATTTTAAATCAACACACACACACATGCACACACACACACTAAGCCTTCTAGCCACAAGAGATAGAAGAGGGAGAAACTTGCAAACACATGGTAAATTTTCATTTATTCCCCCAAAACCTTATGGTGTTTTCTTTGGCTAAATCATTTAATAATTAATTGTTTAATGTTGACAAGTTCACACATGTGTAGTGGATTTTAGTCACTGTCATCCCCTTTCACCCTGTTATGTCTTCCTTCTTACTACTCTGAAACCCTTCTTCTTTCAACAAGTCCTCTTCTTACCTTCTGGTCTCTTAAAGAACTCCTTATAATTCACACTGAAGCCCCTAATTCTACTTTCCCAACCCCTGATAACTGCCATGTTAAGTAACACACACACACACACACACACACACACACACACATAACAGAGTTGTTGGGTTTTGTCTGATGCTATTATCTAATTCTATGTGAATCATTTCCCCTGAGGCCTGCTTGTTATGAGCAGACACTCACATACTCCAAATGACGTTAACTTTGCCTTTCTGTTTAACCAATAAAATGCCCACATACCTGGGCAAGGCGGATGGGAAGATGTGGTCAAGATTCTAAAGCTTTGGGGAACAAAGAGGATCTTGGGAAAGATTGACAGTAAAAGAGGAGAAAGCCACAGTGGGTTAAGTGTGCAAAAGCAACCACATGGGCCAGGAGGAAGGGCTCTGAAAATGGCATGGAAAGGAGCAATCCAGATGAAATATAAGAAAGTATTTATGGAATTATGGATGAGAGGCCACCCAGTTAGGAATGATTAAAACAGATGGAATGGAATATGGGATGGGAGACATGAGATAACAAAAGTGGAATATCTGCCCAGCCCAAGGTGAAATAAGGCAACTATTATAAGGTGTCTGGGTCTTATTTATTGTGATGGCAGGTTAAATAATACCACACTAATAATTATAAGGCTAATAATAACCATTATTTAGCCCGATAACTTTAATTTACCACAACACAGAGGGGACAATCCAGTCTGTGCATGAAAACGTTCCAACATCAACATCAAGTCCAAACTGGGAGGTGCAACACTTGGGAAGCAGAAACACGCTGGTCTTCACATGTACCCTTCACATCAGTCAAGAGCACTCAAAATTGCATCAGTTAGACACTCCCCCCTTTATATAAATGGATGCCACCCGAAGGTGCTCATGCTGAATACATCAAAACATCCTAAGATGTACAAACATGTTAAAATGACATCAATATGAGCAAATGTATGGATGAAATATAAAAGGGATCAGTTGAGTCATTACCTAAAAATTCAGTTTTCACCAATTTTACCGTAGCTTATTATAATCACTATTAATGACATTTCTTCTCTGTGTTTAAGTTTCCACTGCTATTACCTTAACTAGCCAGTATGTAATTACCTACTTGACAATATAGTCTATTCTGTCAGGTATATCTCATTCTTATTGTTCTCTTTCCAAATATGGTTCAAACATTGAAGATGAGCAATGCATTGCATTGATTGACACTAAAGCTAAACTTTTCTTTGGAAAATCACAGTCCTATGAAATAGGGATTGGAAATAGAATTCAGAGACCAGAAACAAAATGCATACCCCTTCACTAAGGATGAACGAGCTATTAATATCGCAATACTAACTACCTTGAGATACAGAAAAAAAATTCACAAAACAACATGATTTCTTTGTTCTCAAACAGAAGATACATTTCATAATTTGAACTTATATAATTATTCATACATATACATACCACCTCAGCATAGAGATCTTATGAAAATAGTTCTATTGAAAGAAATGTTGAGTTAATAAAATTTCTTCAAAAGCATTTAAATATTTCTGGTTTCTACATGCCATTAAAAAGTACATTACAAAAATATTGCTGTAAAGTTTACATGTATACTCTACTTGTCAGGAGAAGAAAAATGTATTGTTCAAACCCCCTGAAATCCATTCATAATGTTTTGGAGAAAACATAAAATTGAAAATCAAAGTACATGCATTGCCTTTGTTTTTTTCAAAGACATTTTATGGCATTCAAGCTTCATCTTTAACCCC
>NW_026591815.1:0-6093 GCF_907164565.1 Psammomys obesus
TGAAAGACTCCCGTTGAGCCTCTCTAGATGGGGAGACCCCGCTTCCCAAGGAACAGCGAAACCAGCCTTCGGATGCAAGCCGCAAGAGGTTTATTTCGATACACGGATACCCGGGGCGACAAAGCCTTTCGGAAGACTTGCGCGCCTCTCGGTTGGGGTGACGGGTTTTTATAGGGCTTGGGAGCAAGAAGCGCGATTACAGAAGCGAGAAGCATAGTTACAGGGATCTGATTGGGCGGTTTGAACAAAGCCATTGTTAAGTCACGTACCCGGAACAGGGAAGGCGGGAAGGCAGTGGGTGGAGTCACGCACCCGGAACAGGGAAGGCGGGAAGGCAGATGTGGGTAGAGTCACGTACCCGGTTCTTATCCAGAGTGTTTTAGGCGCCCAACCGCAGCAGATATCCTGCTGTTGGGCATCTGTCCCGCCTTGCCTCTGACCCTGCACTGCTCCAGTCTTGTAAAATAGTGTTGACAGCATTATGCTAGGGCTTTATTCTTTCATTCCCCCATTTTTCTTCTAGCTTAGAATGGAATCCTTCATTCTACGGGTCTAGGGAGAGTCAATCTCCGTCTCCAGCTGCTTGAGTTGATGATACTGTTGGGTTAGCACTAACGTCTGTATGACGGAGAGCCGGTCCTTCATAAACTGAACTAGCCGATTTAGGATACAAGGCCCAACTAGTAGAATCAGGAGAATTATGATTAGGGGACCCATAATGGAGGACATCAGGGTGGTAATCCAGGGGGACCGACTAAACCATCTCTCGTACCAGCTCTGTCCTGACTCAAAGAATTGCTGTCTCTGTCTGAGTCTTTCTCTGAGTTTAGCCATATTATCCCTTACCAATCCAGTATGGTCAGCATAAAAGCAACATTTATCCTTTTAAAGCTGCACACAGTCCTCTTTCTTGTAAGAGGAGGATATCTAGCCCCCTTTTGTTCTGCAAGACTACTTATAAACCTATTAGGGCCCCCCCCCGAGTCAGTCTTATCTTTAGTGGATTTTGGGTGCGATGGAGTTTTCATGAGGACGCTGGAGTCTGATCTTGTTTTGCGTCGCGATGAGCCGCCTTGGCATGGGAGGCGTGCACCCACGCTGCGATACCGTTGACCTTGAGTGTCTTCGGGGTTGTCAGCAACACAGTATATGGTCCTTTCCAGCGGGGTTCTAAGTTCTTGGTTTGAGGTCGGCGGACCCAAACTGTGTCTCCGATCTGGAACGGATGCGGCACCACCGGTCGGTCTAGCTGTTCCTGGTATGCAGCGGCGATGGGTTTTTAGACTTTTTTCTGGACAATCTGCATTTCCTGCAAATGAGCTTTTAGAGAGGGGCTGTCAGCAAAGGAGGCTATATAGGGATCAAAGAAATTAACGACCGGTGGTGGGGCTCCATATAGGATCTCGAAAGGAGTGAGTCCATGGGGGCCCAGGGTGTTCCGGGCCCGGTATAGGGCCAATGGGAGGAGGACCACCCAGTACTAAAATGGACTTGATTAAAGCAGTGAGTCTAGAGGGGTCCCTAGAGAAAGGGGGGGGTTATTATTATTATTATTATTTAGGGTCTCTCTAGGCTTTTAGCCCAGTTGCTGTAATATTAGTTTTTATTTCAGCTAAGCAGATGTTTAAGATAATAGCTAATGTCAGGGAGCCACTTTTGACTTAGCATTTCAGCCTGCTAGGGGGGATTTGGGCGAAGATCCGTCTTCTGGAGCTTCTTCGATGCTGACCGTTGGACCGTAGGCATCAGGAGCTAGGGAGGCTGAAATGCCAGTCAAAGGCTGGGCAATAAATAGGGCAGTCCCAAGCATCTGGTTAGTTGATCCACCCGAAGAGGCAGGGAGCAATCAGGTCAGTTTCCAGGAAGTCCAGATCTCAGCTTGCAGTCTACAGCTGATCCCGGAACAGAGTTAAACAGGTGAAAATCTGCTGAGACAAATTCAGACTGGAGACAGAAGTTAAAATTTATCTATTAAATGGGAAAGATCAGGGAAAATCTCATCTGCGATCCTTTTGAGCTATGCCAGATCTAGGTCACATCTTGAAACTCATATGCATTTTTTTAGTACACAAAAGGAAATATATAATTTTAAACACTCAGAAAAGTAACATATCAGCAAATTGAACATTTTGAGAGTAACAGGTAAAACTGCATCCCACTGAATAAGTATCAGCTGTTTGTTTTATAACCTTTATACACAATTTAAGTGTGTCCAGTGTTAGACCCTGGATGTTTAAATTTTTTTTTTTTATAAAGTAACTAGAAGGAATAGGTTTAAGCTATTCCTGTGTCAAAATCTATCCCAGAAATGGCAGATATACTAAAAGCTATGACTTTTGGGTCAGATATACATATTAAACAGATGTTTTTAACATGATGAGAAGTACCTTTAAGTCTATCTCCAGAAGCCAACCAAAGGAAATTAAAATCTCAACCTGGTGACTGAATACTAAGCAGTCAGTGCTCCATCAACTTATCAGGAACTCTATTGATTAATGTCAAAACTCTGAACTTCTGAAATCTCATAACATAAGCACAACAGTAGCAAAGAGGGGGGAGAGATCTAAAGTATCTCTCATTTTTAACATGTTTTAAATTATTTTTATATTATTATAACTTATAATTATATATCTTAAAACATTAACTTAGACACTCTAATTTTTTTGTATTTATCAACCCTGAAACATTTTTTTCAGACTAAATAACAACACTCTAGATTTTTATAACCTAAACTCCTATATCCTCAGACTCTATATAGGCTCCGTATTTTTTAATCTAGCTATATGTCTTAGGACACAGATAACTAACATGAATTCTGTGAGCAAGGCAAACCTGTTTTTTTTTTTAAATAAGAGATCTAGTACCTAGTAGTTCTAGCTAATGAACTAACAGTGGATTTAATTGTCTTCTCTCTAGCTGCAAAGCTACCGTAAGCTTAGCATAGCCATCAAGGTGTTCAGAGACCTGAGAAGGATAAATTATAAGCTAAATAAATATACCAATCTATGTGTCAATCAAAATGACAGAGGTGACTACTTAGTCCATCACCTAGGCAGTGTCCTTCGCTCTTGTCTCTCATGGCATCCTGAACAGAGGCTGTCCAGCCAGGCACAGAAGGTGAGAGACTGCTTTTACTGCTTCTGTGGAAAGAGGAACAGAAGAGATTGACCTCACCTTGCCTCTCACAATGTGAGACAATGGCTCTTCAGATGTCCCCGGCTTTGTCCACAGCTTAGGCTGGGCCCTAGCAGTGGGCCAGTTGAGGCAATATTGCCCAGTGGTTAGCATACCACAATCCAGAGTCGCAGTCATCTGTCGTTGTGCCCAAATCTTTTTGGAGACCTGGGGGGAGCTACTGCCAGGATTTCGGGACTTTCTGTCACAATAAGCTCACACAGTTAAAATGCCATATTTATCAGATCTCTGACAAGCTTGAGGGCCAGCATATCTGAGTTATTTCTTGTCTATCTTTATTATCTGTTCTAAACTGTGTAAAAGAAAAACTAAACAAAGACACTAGGTATAACCAACTGCAATTGTTAGTATAACTTTAAATCTGCTCTTTCTGAACTAAAATCATAGCAAATCTTTTAATCAGATACAGTTCATAGAGAGCCTAGCAAATCTTGCTGCTCCTACCACTTGCATTAAAATTGAACAGTAAAAAGCTTTGCATTTAGCACTAATCAGATGACTGAACATAACTGAGATACCTGAACAAAAATGATCACAAACTCATGGCTCCACCCTCTTTCTCTCTGGACTAGCGTGGCGGCTGACCACGTGTAACTGAACTCAGCTGGAAGCCCTAAACAGATATGGCAGCAAAAATACAGCTTCACGTGCTCTCTATCCCTGAAGATCATGGCGGCTAGCCACGTGTTAGGCTACCACAGGCTGCGACTGACAATACCAAACATAGCCATTAGGTGCTGATGATGATACAGCAAACATTGTGGAGCATTTACAATCTCCCACAACCAACATTTTTAACTTAGTGATTAAATAAGTTTTAGAACCAACTGCATAACATTACAGTACAGAACAATTTTAAACTGTATGAATTATTCTAGCCATACCAAACCTATCAGCCAGAATTTTTTCCCCCTAAAAGAGCATAAGAAAACATTTTGTAATGAGGAATCACCAGCCTTTTAAATGAACTATAACATATTTAAAATACAGTTTTTTTTTTAAATCATATTAACTCTCTGGCTTTTTATAATATGTCCACTAACCTTTTGCAACATCCTATATACCTTCAGGTTCCTAGCTTCCTTTTTCTGGCTTAACCAGACATTTTTACTTTTTTTTCTCTCTCTCTTGCTTTTTAGACAACCTACAAACTCTCATCAAAATCTTTTTTATCCTAACATGATCCTGCTGGAGCCCTGCGTCCACAATTTGCTTTTTATAGGCAAAGCAAAAACAAGTTTTATTACTACAAAGAGGAGTTCTGAAACTGCCAAATTTTTTCTCTAAAATTACTTCCCTGTAGCAGACAAGATGGTCCAAGGTCACATAAACTCTAAGGAACTTAGAACAAGCTTTAAGGAACTTGTTGAAACTTTCTTTTTTTTTTTTTTTTTGAAGGGTTGTAACATGTTTTTTTATAAACAAAACAGCTTAACAAACAAACAGCTCTCCATAAAATACATTCTAAAAACTGCAATTTTGTTCAATTAGCACAAACCATACGTCTGGGTTTTATTTAATAAAATTGATAAAATAAATATCAAAGTATTTTTATTCTTTCCCAAAGGGTCGAGAAACTTTTAAATTTTGTCAGATTACCCAAGATCATTGTCATACCCAAATGCCTGATAAACTTTAAATATTTTATAGCCTTAAACATTTAAACAATTTTTTTAAAACCCGTTTTTGTAATATCAAAATAAAGTACCCCTTTTGTAGGAGAGAAGTCACAAGTTATAACCATAGTCTTTAAAAGTCAAAACCAGATTTTAAAACCAGCATTTACCAGTGTAAACAATGTAATTTTTAAAACCAATACCAAACCAAAACAACTTATCCCTTTAACCCAGAAGGAAATGAGAATTATTTGACCAAGGTTTTTTTTTTTTTTTTTTTTTTTTTTTTTTTTTTTTTTTTTTTTTTTTATCCACACCAAGATGGAGGTCACACCACAACCCACATGGCAAAGTCAAGATGGCGGCGAGGCACTGAGGCACTTTATATACCACGTGATATACTATACATATGCGTTCATAGATCTAATGAACACATAGGCACACATTTTAAACAAGTTTTGTGAGGCCTTTCAGAACAGAAAACAGAAGGTAAACACGAGCAAATGCTGCACAGAGACATTGAGACAAAAAAACACCCAACAGCTGGCCAAATTTCCCGGGACCAAAACTGAGGCCTTACAAAAATTCCTCCAGGACGAGCACCCAGGCCCAAGTCCCTTTCTGGGTAAGGTACTGTAAAAACAGACCTTCAGATTCCCGCTCTGGCTCCTCTGCCACAGAAGCCTGAGTGGTGGGTGGTTCTAGACCACCTCCAGATACTGATGAAGTTGGGGGACGTCTCTCATGGTTTCAGAGAGACTAACACCGAACACAAACCCGACGAACAATAGACAGTGACACAAACACAGAGCGCGACACGATTCTGGTGCCAAACCGAAAACAAAACTTCAGATGGAGACTGCGAAGAGGGTCCGGATCCCTCGTCTCCCAGAAAAGTCCGGGTAGGCTCGTGCCTCCAAACAGACGGGAGCTGAAAAATCGGCTCCCTACCAGAAGAGGGACTCGAACCCTCACAACAAACGGGAGCCAAAACTTAGCTCCCCAGGCCCCCTGGGACGTCTCCCAGGGGTGCGGAAGGGAAGTCCTAGCCCGTCGGCTCCTTCTGGCTTCCGCCCTAATACGGATGACTTGGCCAAGACTCAGATTCGGATGCAAACACTTAAGACAGAAACCAACTGACACACAGACAAACAAGTTCTGCCGGCAATCTTACCTCCCGAATTTGGGTCGGTGGTCCCTGGGTAGGGGTCTCAAATCTCGGTGGGACCTCCAAATGAAAGACTCCCGTTGAGCCTCTCTAGATGGGGAGACCCCGCTTCCC
>NW_026591816.1:0-8884 GCF_907164565.1 Psammomys obesus
CTGGCTGGTGAGTGTTTTTTGTCTCAGTGTCTCTGTGCAGGATTCATGTTTGTGTCTACCTTCTGTTCGTTGTTCTGAAAAACCTCAAGGTGTCCGTATTTGTGTGGCCAGCAAGACATGATTACAGCTAGATGTGCCAGGAGATCACAGCTGCTGAAGTCAGGAAGACATTTTTCTCTCCATCATCAGTGTATTGGTGGGCACTTGAGAAGGGTCCTACTGCCAGGTGGTGGTCCATCTAAAGACCCATACATCTGAGCTTAATTTGCAGAATGACTACATGGCCTTTATAGAATATACCCACTGCTCTGGGCCTCAGTGGCTGGGAAACCAGAGTGAGAATCTGAAGGTCCATGAGTCTGAGCTTAATTTACAGAATGGCTACATGGGCATTAGTTTGTGCTTGCCTTTCTAATTTTGTTCCTTGTGCTTGTGAATCTTTGCTTGTATTGAACTGTGGAACTGTGATGGCTGCTAGGGGACAGAGTGCTTCTAACTTCCTAGACATAACTCCTGCCTATTTCTGGGAAGCCCTGGCCTGGCAGGTCTCTGCCACAGCTCTGATCTCTGGTGATGGAGGTATTCCTGGATTGCTTGGGAATGTGGCCCACCCATGGAGAGGCTTCTGTGTAGACAAGCAGCTTTTAAAGATGCAACAGCAGCTTCTCAGGTAAAAAAGCTACAAGCCTCTATGGTCATAAGAATTGGTTCAACAGGTAGCAAGATGTTCCTCCCTTGAAATTACAGCTAAAAGAAATACAAATATGTGTTATAGTTTTGTCTGTCTGTTTTGAATATAGAAGTTTCCTATGTTTGGTGTGTCTTGGTTACTGATTATTGGTTATTGGATATGTTAAGATTATACATAATTTCTGTCCTGTCTTAAAACTAGGCTTATAAAAAATAAAGTTTGAAATTCTTTTCATAGACGATATTAAAGTTGCATCTCTATGTGTTTGTATATAAGAACTTTTCTTGCTGGCAGTCAAAGTTTATAACATCAAAATAATACACTTGGTATTAGTTTTAGAAGAACTGTATTGTTTGCACTGATAAAACTTGGTTTTGACTTTTAAAGTTATAGTTTTGCTTTGTGACTTCATTCCTAAAAAGGGAACTTTATTTTGATATTGCAAAAACAGGTTACTTCTAAAAATGTTGCATGAACAGTTTTTGAAGGATGTTTAAGGCTATGAGACATTTACAGATTATCAGGCATTTTCAAATAATGATGTTGGGCAGTCTAATAAAGAAGTTGGGACAGTTTCTTAACCCTTTGTGAAGAGGACAAAAGACTTTGGTATTTATTTTTTAATTTGACCAAATTAAACCAAGCCATACTGTTTAAGCCAATTAAGAAAATTGCAGTTTTTACAGTGTACCATGTCAGAGTGGTAAAAAGCCATGGGATTACTTCATAAAAATATAATGAGAAAGATTTTATGGAAGTTTTATGTTATCTGAAAAGCAGAAGAAAATGTCTGGTTAAACCAGAAGAACAGAGCTAGGAAAAGCTAACCTGAAGGGATATAGAATGTTATAGAAGGTCAGTGTATGTATGGAAAGCCAGAGGACATATGAACTGTATTTTCTTTGGTTTTTCATACCTGCAAATATGATTTGAGAAAGAACTTTGAAATATGTTGCTCTTCATTTAAAAGTCTGGTGTTTCTTCAATGCAATATGGTAGGATCAGTAAGACTTGCTAGTTTCTCAATGAACTGTATCTGAGGGTTTTGCTTTGATTTTAGTTCAGAAAGATATTTAATGACTGCAGTTGATTACAAGATTGGGCTTTACCTAGTCTTTTGTTTCTGTTTTCAAGGTTAAGTCTATGATGGGTAACTACAACGTTTGCCTATATAGATATATCTAAAGTAGATATGGTCCTATAATACTCATGTAAGGAATATGCCAGAATTAGAGATTATAATATTCTATTGTATAGGATGCAGTTTAAAGCAGATAAAGATAGAAAAAGAGTAACTCAGATATGCTGGCTTGAGGAAGCTTATCAGAGACCTGATGAATATGGCATTTAATATGTGTAAGCTTATAATGACAGAGTTCCAAAATGCTGGCAATAGCTCCCTATGGTCTCCAAGAATATTTGGGCACAATGATAGACAATGCAACTCTGGATTGTGGTATGATAACCTCTGGGCGAGAGTGCCCCACCTGGCTCACCACTAGGCCCCAACCTAAACTGTGGACGCCTGGAGAGTCATTGTATCATGTTGCTGAATGCAAGATGAGGTCGATCTCTCATGTTCTTTTTCCACAGAGTCAGTCTCTCATTTTACGTGTGCCTGATGACCAGACTGCCTCTGCTCATGATGTCATGAGACCACAGGAGCCAGGGACAACTGCCTACATTGTGGACTGACTAGTTGTCACTGTCATTTTGATTGGTACACAGATTGGTACATTTTTTTTCGGGTTATAATTATCCATCTAAGGTCTCTGACCACATTGATGGCTAAGCTAAGCTAAGCTAATGGTAGCTTTGCAGCTAAAGAGCAGACAATTAGATCCATTGTTAGCTCATTCATCAGTTCATTAGCTATTTAGAGCTACTAGGTACTAGATCTTTTATTCAGAAAGGCAAAGGGGTTTGCTTTGCTCACTGGCTTCATGTTAATTGCCTTGTCTTATGATGAATAACTGGATGGAAAATGTAAGATTTATGTAAGATTAGAGAATATGAAAATTTAAGTCATGAGGATATAAAAATTATTTAAGAGTCTAGGAAAATGTTTCAAAGTTGGTAAATGCAAAAAAGATTAAAAGGAAGTTCATAGCACTAAGTGTCGTCAAGAAGAAATTTGAGACAGCTCATTCAAACAACTTAATGGCCCACTTAAAAACCCTAGAAAAAGAAGAAGCAGACACACCAAAAAGGACTAGACGGTTGGAAATAATCAAACTCAGGGCTGAAATCAATCAATTAGAAACAAATAAAACAATTCAAAGAATCAATGAAACCAAGAGCTGGTTCTTTGAGAAAATCAACAAGATCGACAAACCCTTAGCCAAGCTAACTAAAAGGAAGAGAGACACCACCCAAATCAACAAAATCAGAAATGAAAAGGGGGACACAACTACAGACACTGAGGAAATCCAAACAATCATTAGGACTTACTTCAAAATCTATATGCCATAAAATTTGAAAATCTAAATGAAATGGACAATTTTCTTGATCGATTTGACTTACCAAAGCTGAATCAGGACCAGGTAAATCAATTAAATAGTCCTATATCACCCAAAGAAATAGAAGCAGTCATCAAAAGTCTCCCATCCAAAAAAAAGCCCAGGACCAGATGGCTTCAGCGCAGAATTCTACCAGACCTTCAAAGAAGAACTAACTCCAATTCTCGTCAAACTATTCCACAAAATATAAACAGAAGGAATATTACCAAACTCATTCTATGAAGCCACAGTCACCTTGGTACCTAAACCTCACAAAGACTCAACAAAGAAAGAGAATTTCAGGCCAATCTGCCTTATGAACATTGATGCAAAAATACTCAACAAAATACTTGCAAACCGAATACAAGAACACATTAAAGATATTATCCACTATGACCAAGTAGGCTTCATCCCAGGTATTCAGGGGTGGTTCAATATATGGAAATCCATCAATGTGATCCACCATATTAACAAACTGAAAGAAAAAAACCACATGATAATCTCCCTAGATGCTGAAAAAGCATTTGACAAAATCCAACATCCATTCATGTTTAAAGTATTGGAGAGATCAGGGATACAAGGCACATATCTAAACATAGTAAAGGCAATATACAGGAAGCTTATAGCCAACATCAAACTGAATGGAGAGAAACTTAAAGCAATCCCACTGAAATCAGGGACAAGACAAGGCTGCCCACTCTCTCCATATCTCTTCACCATAGTGCTGGAAGTCCTTGCTAGAGCAATAAGAGAGTTGAAGGAGATCAAGGGGATACAGATGGGAAAGGAAGAAGTCAAATTATCACTATTTGCAGATGATATGATAGTATACATGAGTGACCCCAAAAACTCTACCAGGGAACTCCTACAGCTAATAAACACCTTCAGCAAAGTGGCCGGATACAAAATTAACTCAAAAAAATCAGTAGCACTTCTATATACAAAAGACAAAAGGGCTGAGGAAGAAATTAGAGAAACAACACCCTTCACAATAGCCACAAATGACATAAAGTACCTTGGTGTGACCCTAACCAAGCAAGTCAAAGACTTGTATGAAAAAAATTTCAAGTCTCTGAAGAATGAATTAGAAGAAGATATGAGAAAATGGAAAGATCTCCCATGCTCATGGCTTGGCAGGATTAACATAGTAAAAATGGCCATCTTACCAAAAGCAATCTACAGATTTAATGCAATTCCCATCAAATTGCCAACACAATTCTTTACAGACCTGGAAAGAAAAATTCTCAACTTCATATGGAATAACAAGCAACCGAGAATTGCTAAAACAATCCTCTACAATAAAAGATCTTCTGGAGGTATCTCCATCCCTGATCTCAAGCTGTACTATAGAGCAACAGTTATAAAAACTGCATGGTACTGGCATAGAAACAGAATGTTGGATCAATGGAACTGAACAGAAGACCCAGAAATAAACCCACACACCTATGGACACCTGATTTTTTACAAAGATGCCAAAACCATACAATGGAAAAAAGACAGCATCTTCAACAAATGGTGCTGGTCCAACTGGATGTCTACATGTAGAAAAATGCAAATAGATCCATGTTTATCACCCTGCACAAAACTGAAGTCCAAGTGGATCAAAGACCTCAACATAAAACCAGACACATTAAATCGGCTAGAAAAAAAAGTGGGGAATACCCTAGAACTCATTGATACAGGAGAAAACTTCCTGAACAGAACACCAACAGCACAGGCTCTAAGAGCAACAATCAATAAATGGGACCTCATGAAACTGAAAAGCTCCTGTAAAGCAAAGGACACCATCATCAAAACAAAACGACTGCCTACAGATTGGGAAAGAATCTTCACTAACCCTTTATCTGACAGAGGGCTCATATCCAGTATATATAAAGAACTAAAGAAGCTGAAAAGCAGCAAACCAAGTAATCCACTTAAAAAATGGGGAACAGAGCTAAATAGAGAATTCGCTGTAGAGGAATATTGAATGGCAGAGAAGCACTTAAAGAAATGCTCAACCTCATTAGCCATTAGGGAAATGCAAATCAAAACAACCCTGAGATTTCACCTTACACCCATCAGGATGGCCAAGATGAAAAACTCAAGTGACAACACATGCTGGAGAGGTTGAGGAGAAAGGGGAACCCTTCTCCACTGCTGGTGGGAATGTAAACTTGTACAACCACTCTGGAAATCAATCTGGCGCTTTCTCAGACAACTAGGAATAGCGCTTCCTCAAGATCCAGCCATACCACTCCTAGGCATATACCCAAAAGAGGCTCAAGTACACAAAAAGGACATTTGCTCAACCGTGTTTGTAGCAGCTTTATTTGTAATAGCCAGAAGCTGGAGACAGCCCAGATGCCCCTCAACTGAAGAATGGATACAGAAACTGTGGTACATTTATACAATGGAGTATTACTCAGCAATGAAAAATAAGGAAATCATGAAATTTGCAGGTAAATGGTGGGACCTGGAAAGGATCATCCTGAGTGAGTTGTCCCAGAAGCAAAAAGACACACATGGTATATACTCACTCATATAAACATACAACATAGAATAAACCCACTAAAATCTGTACATCTAAACAAACTAAGCAAAAGAGAGGACCCTAACTAAAATATTCAATCCCCATCCTGAAAGGCAAAGAGGATGCACATCAGAAGAAAAAGAAAACAGGAAACAACCTAGGAACCTGCTACAGAGGGCCTCTGAAAGCCAGAAGAAGAAAACAGGAAACAACCTCGGAACCTGCCACAGAGGGCCTCTGAAAGCCTCTGCAGTGCAGACTGTCAAAGCAGATGCTGAGCCTGATGGCCAACTGACGGGCAGAGTGAATGGAATTTTATGTAAGAAGTGGGAAATAATAAGAGCTAGAGAGGACAGGAACTCCACTATGAGAGCAACAGAACAAGAAAATTTGAACACAGGGAACTTCCCAGAGACTCATACTCCAACCAAGGACTATCCATGGAGATAACCTAGAATCCTGACAATGCAGCCACTTCTGTGAGAACTGATAGACTAAGATCAGAAAGGAGAGGAGGACCTCCCCTATCTGTGGACTTGGGGAGGGGCATGCATGTAGAAAGGGGGGGAGGGGGAACCGGGAGGGGGGGAGGAAGGGGCTTATGGGGGATACAAAATGAATAAAGTATAATTAATAAAAGAAAAATAAAAAATTAAAAAAGATTAAAAGGTCTAAATAAATGTTTTAATATATATTAATATAAATTATAATAATATAAAAATAATTTAAAGCATATTAAAATGGGAAATATTTCAGATTTCTCTCCCCCGCTCTGCTATTAATGTGCTTATATTGTTATAAGATTTCAGAAGTTCAAAGTTATGACATTGGTAAATAGATTTGGGGTAAGCTGATGGAACACTGACTGCTTATTATCCAGTCACAAGCTTGAGATTTTAATTTCCTTTTGATTGTCTTCTGAAGATAGACATAAAGTTTGCTTCTCATCATGCTAAAACCTTTTGTCTAATGTGTTATCTAACCCAAAAGCCATAGCTTTTATTAGGCCTTAATGGCATGAGTCTACTTCTGCTGTCTGTAGATACTTTTTACCTCATTTTTCTGAAGTATGGATCTGTATACAATGGTGATACTAATATACTTCCTTTTGTAAACTAAAATTCATATGAGTTTCAGGAAATCAAAAAGTCAGAAGACCTGGATCTGGAGTAGCTCAAATTGTCCCCAGATGAGTTCTTCCCTTGGTCTGGGGATTCTTCACTTTCCGTAATTAATAGACAAATTTTAACTTCTGTCTCTAGTCTGAATTTGTCTCAGCATATTTTCACCTGGTTGACAGACTCTATTTGGGAATCAGCTATGGACTGCAAGCTGAAATATGGACTTGCTGGAAGCTGACATGATTGTTCCCTTCCTCTTCAGGTGGATTAACTAATCAGATACTTCTGAGGACTGCCCCATTGCCTAGCCTTTGACTGGCATTTCAGCCTTCCTAACTACTGATGCAAATGGTCCTATTGTTAAAACTGAAGAGGTTTCAGAAGAACAGACCTTTTGCCCCTAACAGCACCTCATAGTCTGAAATAATATATTAATAGGGCCCCTCAACATAAGGTTAAATAGTCTGAACACGTCTTGAGGATTCGAGTCAGTATCCTCATAAAAAGGGGGAAATGAGAGGTCCAAAATTTGAAATTAAATTTCTGGGGCAACATGATGTGGCCCTGAGCACAAGTTTAGACAAAGAAGCTGGCAAGTTGAAATAGACTTGTCCTGCTACAGAAAAGTAACCAGGCTTGCCATTGAGAGAGTCTGTTGCCTGGCAATGCACCCAAATAGCCCCTAGCTGGTGACCAAGGTCATATAGCCCTGCTATTAAGAAATATCACAAGATGTTCTAATTGTTCTCCTTTCCTAACAGGAGCAGATACCCTCCAGATGGATGGGCCAAGATAATTATGGCCTTGGTGTCTAAAATAGACCAAATCTTGGAGAAGGCTTGGAAATTCCCTGCTGGGGGTGTTGCCCTTTAAAAACCCTGTTCCCAGACCTCAGGACTGCAAACTTCTCTGTTTCTACAGAGAGCTTGTGCCCTGGGCTCAAGCTTGTATTAAACCCTCATGTGTTTGCAGCAGAGTCAATTCCTGGTGGTCTTTGTGGGTCTCACAAACTGGGCATAACCCTGGAATGATATCTGGTAAGTATTCTTTGAGACTCTTGCTAATGAGATGTGAACAGATACCTACCTACTTCAGATAGGGCATCAAGGACAGATCAAAGTAAGGGTATAACCAACATTCAACTTGGTGAACCAAAAAGTTTTATTGATATTGCTTACAGGAATGTGGGTGATAGCTTACTTACAAGAGCAAAAATGAATCAAAGACAGGCACATCAACAAAGTCTACCACAGCTCATGAAAACTGAAAAGCTAGAGCATAGTTCTTAACCGTAGGCAGCTCGACAGGTTGAAGAGTGTCCTTCACAGGCAGCTCATTGGTTCCAAGTATTTCAACAGCAGGTCTGCTGCTCTCTTCTTTCAATATTCTCAGCTGGAGTGAGCCCCTTCTAAGCAGCTTAATTTATTAGAGAGTCTTCTAAGCAGCAGTTTGGCTCTACGTGTCTCTTGACAGTCCTAACTGCTTATATACATGTATACAGAAGAAGAGGTCTGGTGAGCCTAGTCAGTTTCATGAACTTCCTGAAGCTATTTTGAGTTGTTTACTTTCTAAATTTAAGAAGCTTCCCTGTAGGACAAAGTATTTCACTTACACTTAGAACATCCTGTTTGTTCCCCTCCCTGCAAACATCCTGTGCTAAGGGGCTTTCCTCCAAGATGGACAGTTCTATTCTTGGAGGAAACTTCTACAAAGTGAGAGGTTATGTAATTTTTATACAGGCAACCACAGATGCTGTGTTTTCATAAATGTAATAGCCCTGTCACACCAGAAGACAGTTTCCATGTATCTGCTCCCAACCATTTCTTACAACTCTTTATTTGACTCAGGGGTGTTGTTAAAGTTATTGAATGCCCTACAATTTGTGTACCCTACCTATCAAATGGAATTATGTCTATAGGAGAAGCATAACTTAAGGATACTGTTTAGTAAAAGAAAAATCATAACTTATCACTTGTTATTTTAAAATAAATAATTCTTAAGACACCCCTGACTCTATTAATGATATTCTTCTGTGTTTGAAGTCAAGATTCTAGCATAACTG